>NW_025062891.1:0-102500 GCF_018153295.1 Drosophila grimshawi | reverse complement strand
TGTACAACTTCAAGGTAGACTTTTTCCTAATGAGTTCAATGAGTTCCTTTTTTTAATGAGTTCAGTTTATGGACAATTCCATGCAAATATTTTGTAAGTTTTTACACTTGAATTGGCGGCATTTAAAGTCGGATTATCCTTTCTTCTATTGCCAGAATCTTTTGCTTTATTCTATCTACTTTGATTTCGAGTGGTGACTTTAAAGATTACTCGAAATCTATTCTTAGATTAATTCACAAATGTATGTATATTTTATAGTAGTTAAAATTTAGTTTGTCAATATTACACAATATGGGAAATCTGCTTGAACTTTAATGGGGCTCTGATTTCTGTATTTATCACTGTAAAATACCTTTTTCTTTACCAAAACTTAATTATCAAACAGATAAGATAAACTTAAATGAAATGAAATTTATTTTAAAGCTTAAACGGACCATTTTTGTAGCATTTTGCAAAACATTTCTGTTCAAATTGAAAAACCAGAGAATTTACTTACTGAAATACAAACAATCAGACATATCTAGATATATATAGATATGTGCAAACATTTCCGTGTAGATATTCCTTCGTTGGAGCTGCTTTAACTTTCTGAACCGGCTCAAGTGGTTAAGGCACAAATTCAGTTTCAGGCCACTTTCAAGGTTTGTGCCAACTTTATTTCCATTAAAATTTGAAATTTGAAAACGCTTGTTCGCTTTTAAATAGGCAAATATGTGCACAAATGTGTCTGCAACTTCCCAGCCGGCCCCTGCTCGAAGCTGCGAGATTGTGGATGAGCAGGAGGAGGGTGGAGGGAGAAGGGAGGAGTGGAGCCGGCACATTTAGCCTTAGCCTCCGTTGTGAACTCATTAAGCGCAAATTTTTCGACCGAAAAGCGAGCAGTTGACTCTACTAAACTGTGCAAACAATAACAAACCCATTAGATTAGTACAAAAGCACAAAAGTATTTCAAGTGCCTGCCACATCTCAGTAGTTCTCGGTAGTCATACTTATGCTAATTAGCCCGGATGTTATCCCCCCCTGAGTACTCAGAATTACGTTTGAACTCACTGTCAATTATCGTGGCAAGTAAATATAGAGTTATATCATCTTGCGAAGCCAACAGAATCAGAGGCGAGAAATCGGGTTAGGACTTAATGCGACAATTGAGTATGCTTATCGGATAATGTCCAAGCCGCAGTTTATATATAGTATATATATATATATAGTTCAGTTAAAGATTTATTGGCAAATAATATTCATTTAATGATTCATAAAGTTTGCTGCTGTGTTTTAGCTTAAGAAAATTATTAACTTAGAGCATCGGGCTTGAAGTGCCTTGGGTTTAAACCGGTTTGGAGTCTTGATTATGATATTATTTGAGTTTTATGGCTCTGGAGTAGGATTTTTAGTGCACTGCGCAAGTTTGAGAAACATTTAATCACTCGAAACAAGTGACTAACAGCGGCACTTTCAATCGAAAATCTTTCTTTTTGAAAACATGTTATAAAATGATAATAATAACTTCTTTTCTATATACTTGTAGAGGTTACTTTAAGGTTTTATGGTTTGTATGTATTTTATGGTATATGTATTCTTTATCAACATCGTCTGTTTGTCATAGATTTTATGTGCGCTGAGCTGCGTTAGCTTAAAGAGCAATCTTGAAGAAACTTGGTTTATATCCATTCTTTTGCTGAAGGCCTATGGACTATAGGCCGGATTGGACTACTATATCATATAGCTGACATCGGAACAAACAGTCGAAAGATACATTTTAAGGAGCATTTTAAGTGAACGCTTATCTCAATCAAGAAAGAACGCTTATCTTGGGCAGTCTGAAGACAATATATCCTTGTAGACCAGAGTTAATCTGTTGAGATCTAAACTTTTTTTACGTCAGAACTTGTGACTAGTATGTAATATCGAGATCCGTAGACATATCTGTCATCCTCTCAACTAACTACACATATTTTAAATAATTGTGAATTTATTAGCATATTTGAATATATAATAAATTGTATTACAATGAATATTTTTCATTTAACTATAGAATAACTGAAATTCCAAAGTGAAGTCGGGTATTTCAAAGGTATTTTTAAATGAATCCCTGAATATCCATTCATATAGGGAATACATTGTGTATTCTTTTTGATGTTAATCTTATTGGGCAAAGGAGAAACATAATCTTTGTTTAATCCATTAGATTTCAATCCCTATCAGACAATGCTGGTTATAACTTGAGAATTAACTCTTGGTTTTTATATAAGCATTTTACTTTTAGTTCTTATCAAGTAAATTAAACTGTATAAAAGAGAACTTTTCAGATAATACTCAAGCATCAATTTTAATAATCAGCTTTCAGCTGAAAAGTGAAGTGTGTTTTTTGTTATTCTTAAGTTGATTCTTTTCCCCGGTTGTTGTCCTTCAAGCAACAATGGCGTCTAAGGCCCGTTTTTTCTAGTGCTGCGGTCCAATTGAGTATCGAGTTTTGGAGAGTGGAGTGGAGAAGAGGAGTGGAGTGAGGGGCAGTGAAGTGGAGTAGAATGGAGTGGAGTGGAGTGCTTCGATGATATCTAGCATCTTAACTTTCGAATTCAATTGTTGTTGATGGTTTGAGAAAAATCAGTTGCTGTGCTCGGCATTGACCGCAAAAACGGGGGATGTTGCTGATTACAGCGATTGCCCTTTTTTTTTGGGGGTTGGTCCCTTGGTCCTTGGACTGTGTGTGTCCTTTTGTTTGGGTTTTGGGCAAACGACGTATAAACGATGTGTCAAATCCATTGCCATTGCCAGTGTTCCAATATAGCCAATGAAGCACATAAAATGTTTGATTTGTTTACGGTTTATGTTTGATAATGCTTTCAGGGCTTACAGGATTTGTGGCCACAAGATGGATAAAATTTAGTTAATCTAATATTCAACTTAAGTTTCAAGCAAAGCAAAGCAAAGCATTTCAGGCTTTTACTCGCTCACCCACAAACAAGCTGTCAATAGGAGACAATGGGGGGCTTGAGGAAGGGGGTCACATTTGACCCTTTCTGTTGTTTGGAAATTTGCTGGCAAGTCAGCGTTTTCCCATTACCTTGGCTACAGTTTAATGTACAAACTTTTGCCACTCGGTAACAGATACTTGTACACATGCAACAACAACAACAAAAACAACAACAACAACAGCAGCAACAGTAACAGCAGCAACAGTAACAGCAGCAGCAACAGCAAATCTGTTGCAAAGAGACATTGCCATGCATCTTTCGGACCATTCGGACATTCGCCGCATGCCGCAAGCCAAGGAAATGAAATAAATTGCAAATAAATTCAATATACTCGCTTCAGTCTGTTTGTATCTCTCTGTCTGTGTGTGTGTTTGCTTGTACGTCTGCGCTCGCATTAGAGATCCAGTAGCAGAGATACATAAATCAAGGCCATAAATGGCAATTGCGCTCGACGCCGACGTCGACGTCACTTTGATTGGGAGCAGGCAGCAGCGTCGTCGTCGTCGTCGTCGCATTGTGATTGGAATTGTATGCATGCACATGTATGCATGTGTGTGTGTGTGTGTGTGCTTGTGTGCTTGTGCATGCTGCTTGCGCTCTGCCTCTCCCACTCTTTCACTCTCCCACTCCAAAAGACGTTTTGATTTCGCCTTGTGTACACACACACACACACAACTGGCACTTGAGCGGCTCTTGCACTCGCCTGATTGAGAGTCGCGGAGTTGAAGTCTCGGCAACGGCGAGATCGAACATTGAAGCAGTCGAGCATGTTCGAGTGTTTGTGCTCGCTCTCTCTCACTCTCTCTCTCTCTCTCTCTCTTGCTGTTCGTTTTATTTGTTATAATTTTCGGAGCTCATTAGAGTGTTTGCCCTTTGTTTCATTTTCGCCTTGCTTTGCTTCATTTTCGCCTTGCACTCGTCCGTTGGAGTGTGGGCGATGGGCAGAGATCGCAGCTTTTGGGCAATTTAATCTGTCGAAAGCTTTTTGTTGCTCTCAGTGCGCCCTTGCGCCATAATTTCGCCATAATTTTGGGTATTAAGTGCTGGCAGCCCATTAAAGTTGCTCAAAACCAGCAACCGCAACTATGTAAGCCTCTCTGTATGTCTGAATGTGTGTGTGTCTGTGTGTGTCAGTGTGTGTCTGTGTGTGTCAGTGTGTGTTTGTGTGTAAATCAATCTTTATTAAGCGCGCCCGTTGCCTGCAGTGGCGTCGCGCAATAAAAAACCAAATTGCATTGCCGGCCAGCAGCAGAAACGAAAACAGCAACAACAACAACAAAAACCTGAACCTGTTTAAAGTGCAACTTGCGGCAGTTTGCGTTCCACGTCTGTGCTTCAGATTTCTCCATCACTTTACTTAGTGTTTGTTGTTGTTGTTGTTGTTGCTATTGCTGCTACTTGGGCAGCTTTATTTTTTTCGCTTTCGTGCTACAAAAGTCGAGTGGGCTCTTGTGCTCAATTTGGCGATGTGTTGCTGTTGCTGTTGTTGTTGCTGTTGTTGTTGCTGTTGCTGTTGTTGTTGCTGTTGTTGTTGCTGTTGTTGTTGCAGTTGTTGTCAACTGGCGCTCGCTCGCTCATACGCCCCGTGCGCTCCGCCTCTGCCTCTGCCTGTCTCGCCTCTGCCTCTGCCTCTGCCTCTGTCACTCAATTGCTGCGCCAATGCCCGGCGACGATGTCGCGTCGCGTCGCGTCGCGTCGCATTGCTTCGCGCTGCGCTGCGCATATCGCAAAATGCCATCGCAATTAAGTTTTATTTTGTAGCGAGCGCATTTTTTAATTAGCAAACGGCGCGGCGTACGCTTCGTGTCGCCAGCTCAGCTACCGCCCCACACCAAAAAGCTCCCAAGACGGCAGCAACGGGGATCGGTAGCTGCTGCTGCTGCTGCTGTTGCTTCTGCTGCTGCCAATGTTAACGCTGCCTACGCGCGTTCGCTGCTGCTAATGATGATGATTGCTCTCTGACTGGCAAAGCTTCGTGACCGGGGCTTTAGTGATGGCAGATCATGGCCAGCATGAAATCGAAAATTTGGCAATTAAAGCATTGCATTTTTATTCGATTGCAACAAAGGCAAGTTGAGAACTTTCAGCAGTTGTTTGTTTAAATTTGCTTAATTAAATAAATATATAAAACATCAATGTGCAAATAACATAAATAAATAAATTGGTCTGATTTCTTGTTAAAAATAAACAAGAAAAAAACGACCTCAAATCAAAAATATATTCGTTATTCAAGTGCAAAATGTATCAAGAATGAAAAGAGCTGCAAAATCTTAAGCCAAGTATTTATTCTAGATTTAGCACGCTTAGTCAAAATTAGGCAATCTCAATTAAAGTTTATTGCTTTATTAATTGTCATATTTTTAAGCAGAAATTTCTATTTCGAGCTAAAAGATATTCATTTGCAGTTTAAATTCCATTATTAAATGATAAAAACTTGAATTAAAATCTACCAAATTGTTTGTTCTGCATTTCTAAGAGAAATAAAATGTTTTATTATTATTATTTTATTATCATTTATTTGGAGCGTGACTCACGTGGCCATCTCTAAGCATAGTATCTGCATCTGTATCTGTATTTGTAGCTGTATCTGTATCTGTATCTTTTTCTGCGCACTGCATACGAAAAGTGCACGAAAATTTATTCGCTTTTCGATATTTAGCACCCATGGGGGTATTCGATCGTTGTCGGATCTTTTTGCTATATTTGGCACACGGCCCCCAGACCCCCAGTCCCCTGCCACCTCACCCCGCCCCCACGCCGTGCTCCGTGGCCAACAAACGTCTTGAACAACTGCGTAAATAAAAAATAAATTTTCATATTGATTCGTTGCCATTTTCAGCTTTTATCGCTCGTCACTCGTCACTCGGCACTTTTGCACTTTTTTTTTCTTCTTTTTAGCAGCGAAATTTGCATTTGACTTTTATTGATATATTCGCAATTTTATTGATCGTTTTAATTTGCATTTTGAATTCGAATTCGAATTGAAATTTAAATATTGCTGTCTGTACGCGTTTGTTGACTAAATCAGCCAAACGCATTTCTTGCATTTATTTTGTATATTATTATTTTTATTTATTCTTTTTGTTGTTGTTATTTATGTTTTGTGTGGTCGGCAAACTGGTTGCAGTCAGGCAGCACATGTGTGCAATATTTATAACATTTTATTGCATTAATTATTTAATTTACGACTTTCTTTTTATTTGCGTTTTATGACATAAATTTTTGCAATCCGCTTGTCGGTTGCTGTTTGCTGGTTGTCCCATTAAATACTTCTACAAAAACCCGATAAACATATATGCAGATATGCAGATATATGCAATATATATATACACAAATATGGAATGCGAATATTGCGCATTATTGATTGCCTTGTCGATAGCCATTACTTCACTCACTCACTTCGCATTCATTAGGCAATTTGTCGCCGGGCAAACCACTCTCAGACATACCTTGTAATATGCAATCGCAATTGCATTGTGCAACAATCCAAAACTCGATGACAAACAGCTGAAAGCCGATACGGAGACATTATTGCATCGGTAATCGAATCCGCATTGGCTCTGTTTGCCCTATTCAACACAACACTTGTCTATGCGTCGCTCCACTCAATGATTGATCTATCTGCATATGTATATATATCTATATATATAGTAGATATATCCACTTATGCATAACCATTGACATACTGTTGCATTTTGAGTAATTGCTCGTTTCAGTCTCCGTTCCTGGCCAACCACACATAACATGACAATTTACCAGGTCTTGCAAGCTCAAAAGGGTTCAAATTGTCCTGTTGTCATGTTGTCCTGTTGTTGTTACCCCATTTTTGTATTTACATTTAAACTAACTTAACGAATGAATAATGAATAAGAGACTTATTATTATAATTACTATTGGAGCGACCTAGTTGGATATATATGGAAACCCATTGAGCTCTCTTTACAGCTCCTTCATCAATCCTGTTTCTTGCTGAAATTCTAGAATCTTTGTCGGGTTGAAGATGACAAAGACATGAAGACAAGTTTCCCTAGGATACATCTACATCTTATTCTGGATTTCTCGTTATTGTTACAATAATTGCAGTTTGTGTTACTTTTTATACCTTTATTTAATTAAAGCTAGATGATCTTGTGGTTTACGCTATTAAATCAAAATACCCTTGAGTATTCTTGGTTTTTCTTCCCCATTTTAGCTGTCTGAAATACATCTGTCTTGTTTTATACCTGGTTCCTCTGCTTTGATTGTGTTTTCCTATTCCATAATATGGTTCTGGTCTTATTAGTGGCCTCTCTGCCGCCATTCTTGCTTGCCGTTTCAGTTCCCACTCTATCTCCGGGAATGGGTCTAGCTTGATCTATAGTTCCCAGACTAATTTAGACGTAATTTTCTTACTTCTTTAATGCGATTAGTTCGGCTTTACTGTCTGCAGGGAAGGTGATATCCCTGTTTTGATAGTTACGTATTAAGTTCAGGTCCCACGCATTCCAAGATAGGTTTCTACATAATTAACAATAGTTTCCCGTCGAATTGCAGTAGTCAACTTGAGAGATTTTCCCAACTTGCATGCCACACACCCGAAAAACCCCATCTTAGTTCTCACTCACAGTCGACCAATCAGTCAGTCAATCAAGCAATCAATCAAGCTGGAAACCAGGTTTAAGGGTTGTCCTATTCAAGTGGCGAGCAGTGTATAAGCTGAAGGATGTCAACATTCTGCTAATGGACTTAAATATTTGCGCATTGTGTGAGTTGAGATTTCTGTTAGCTTTATTTCCTATCGTTGTACAAAGACGTAGCCAGACATGGGTTGAGGGGGGATCGGATTGTGATTTTGCTACAAATTTCAATCGAAATAACTTTGCATTTCTATAATTGTTGTTATTAAAGACAATTGAATGTTAAAGAAAATCATATAGACCTGAAAACTCTTAAATGAGTTGCCATCTTAAAACCTTGAAAGTCTTTTTAGGCAGATTTATACACATTTATTTTGAACATCCAACATCGTTGAGAAAGATTTTTGCCGGGAAAAGTTGTGCAAATTGCCAAGCAACTTAGTAACAAGCATTGGAAGTAGTCCGCCGATTAATATTTAGTTGTTTTAATGTCTAAAATATGCATTTTTATTGCAATATATAATAATAATAATGATCTAATAAAGTTTCCGCTTCACATTAAAGAGTCTTATGTATTCCAGCTATTATTTCATGGCTATAAGCGATGTGCTGTTGAGGCTTAAAACGAAGTGCAAATTGTTGGCAATAAAAGTAAAGCTTTCCCCAAGGATGCCATATTTTATTATTTAGCTGATTGCGGGTTCTTCGGAGGTGTTCTTAAGTGTAAATACTCAAATTTGATAGCAGCCGCAGAATAATGTACAAAGTTCAAGTATTTCAGCTCGTATATCAAAGATGCCCTGGCGCCATATATTTTACAGATATATTTACCGAAAGATAGATCGAAACGAGAATTTACTTTGACTTTTGGTCTAAAAGCCTTTGCGTACCGCAGTTATCAGACTTGAATGGAAAGTGGACAGAGAACCCCTCCAAAAACAAAGGTTATCAGCACAAAATGAAGTAATTGGAATTGCTTTTGTTCGACGGAAACAAAAAAAAAAAACAGAAAAAAAGACGGGAATTGAATAACGCAGACACGCAGAAGGCAAGTGACGCAGGAAGTCGGAGCCTTGAGCTATATCAGGGTCCAAAAATAATAATAATAACAATAATAGCGATAAGCGAAAACAATATTATCAGCGTCTCGTGTAGAACAACAATCATTTCGATGGTCGCTCGCTGCCCGGCAAATGGACAAAAGTTAATAACTGTGCCATTAAAGTTATGCCGAGACCTATTATTATTTCATGACTTAAAGCTAACTTTGACTCGAACTCGAACTCGAACTCTAACTCGGACCGTGCTCGTGGTACTTTTAGAGTACTTTTGACCACTTTCCCGGTACGGTGTTCGTTCGTGCGAAGAGAAGACTCTGCTTTTGGGGGACGCGAGCGAGTGGCGAGTGGCAAGTGACAAAAGGAAACCTTTGCGGTTAATTGCACCACCACCACCACCACCATCATCATTGCAAACCCAGCCCAGCCCAGATCGGGGTGCGGGCTGCGGCAGCAACGAGCAGCGGGTCAAAAGCAGCGTTAAATGTCAATTGGGCCATTCTGAGGGGTTGTCGTCAACGCCACGCAACGCCGGCCCATTCATTCATTCATTCATTCACTCATTCACGGATTCATTCATTCACTCTCAGTCTCTGTGTGAGCCTGACAACCTGCTGCATTTACCAAATACTGACTCTAACAACTTGTCTTTGGCTCAAACTTGCTATATTTATACTAGTTGAGCTCTGGTTTTATTTATGCTAGAAATGCTAGCTTTAACTGAACAGATCTCTGGAAGTATCAGATTTCTAGCTCTTAAAATTGGCAGACAAATTCTGATGAGCTTTATACAACATTTAATGGATGTCGATATAGGATAAAGATAAGCAAACTGGAGTTACAGTGTATATACAATGAATATACAATTTCTCTAGTATATATATCTAAAAGAAAACCCGACCGAAAAACTACAAAGTTTTTTTGGTTTTTAGAAATAACTTTATAAATTAGAAAGTCTTTTTTTTAGAAATATATTTGTTAATAATAGAGAATATAATTATTATATTTGTTAATCAAAGAAAATCTTTTTTATATATGTTTTTAGAAATAGATTTGTTAATAATAGAAGATATTTGTAAAAAGCCATATTTTTAGAGAAAATCGTTTCTTAAACTAAAAAAATAGTAATGAAATTAGCTCACTCGACAAATATGTTCAAGTTTATCTGCTGGCGATGTTATTTATGAGTCGAATTACTGTCAAACATAGGGAAAAACACACATTGACAGATCTCAATGATGATAAAAGCTAGTTGGCTATATAAGAAGGAGTTAGACTACTTAACGGCTTAGATATGCTAACTTATATAATAATATATATTATTAAATTAGCCCAGTTATCTATTGCCATTAAAGCAATATTAATGGCAATAATTCAATTAGAGCCAGCCAAGCAACAAGAAAAGCTACTTAGCCTAATAATAGTAACTAGATGCATTCAACGAGCTGTCAATGTGCTGCGAGCTGGGCTTGTGAACGGGGCGGAGAGGGGGAGGGGGAGTAACCCTCAGTCAGAGCCCGCCTTCTGGCCGCAGGCTAATTAGTTGGCTAAATGTTTTTTGTTTCTTTTTTTATACACGAGCATTTCGCAACGGTTTTTATGGCTGACAGCAGCAGGCAAATAAAAAGCTCTTGTTCACATTTAAAGCGAGCCAGCAAAACGGGCGAGATTTAAAATAAATTATAACGTCATATTCCCAGGGGCGCTTTACGTAGCGCTGTTGTTGTTGTTGTTGTTGCTGTTGTTACTGCTGTTGCTGAGTGCTTTACGCCGCCCCCTTTGGAGCAGCAGCAGCAGCAGCAGCAGTTGAGTGATGAGGCGAAAAGAGAGTAGTCTGAGAGAGAGTGAGAGAGAGAGAGCGAGAGCCACCCACTCTAACAGGCGAGTGTTCGTCACGCCAATTCCATATGTTAAAAGAGTTGAGAGAGGTGGAGTTGTTGTTCTTGCGAGGACTGGTGGGTGACGGGGTGGTGGAGGGGGGGGGGGGGGTGTTCTATAAGGGGTGTGTAAAGCATGGCACGTTAACAACGGCAACGTCCAACGACGACGACCGCATTGCATGAATTCAACTTAACCTCAAACCATTTTGGGGCTACACACATGCATAGATACATACATACATATTGATATATATATATATATATATATATGTGTGTGTGTGTGATTCTGTCTATCGGGGTAAAATACAAGCAGCCAAGCAGGCAGAGCAGCAGCAACAACAACAACAACAAAGCGCTGCGACGCGGCGATAATTGAACATGTTTCCGCTGCCGCTGTTGCTATTGCTGTTGCTGCTAGCAGAGCCCTTGGCAGCGACTGCGGCAGCGGCAGCGGCCCTTTAGCATTTCTCGAAATTGCTTTTTGCTTGCTGCTTCTTCTTTGAGTTTGGATTTAGAGCTGAACAGAAAACACAAAACAGAAAGCAAAATAAGAAACGAAGAAGCGCGCGAATAAACTGAATGCCAGCCAAGCCCTTAACACACACACACACACGCACACACACACAGAGGGAAGGGTCGCACACAGGCGCTAGCTACTCCATTTTGTATGCGTTGTTTTAGGGTGACCAGCTGACGTCAACAGCAGCAACAACAACAACAACAACAAACTTCTTTCGTTGCTGCCTTCGAGTTGCGAGTGAGTTTCTCACATTTCACCGTCTTCTGACGGTTTTCGCATAGATGCTTTCAATTGAGCAGTATTTTTGTCATGTTAAATCATCTTTGATACCTCGATGAGCAAATAGCCAAATACTTTTATTTGAGGACAACTAAAGAAATTGACAGCTAGTGTTCCCAAATACATTTAATAACAATAGTAGCTTTGAAATAAATAAGTTGTCCTTCTCTTAAAAGATCTTCTCTTAGTCAGTTGGCACAGTTTGTTTGTTTATTTGTAGCTTGCTTAATAAGCATTCAGTGCACTCTTTTTTCAACTCTATTTCAAAGAATTTCTATATTTTAAAATTTATTTGATATACATGTATGCTTGGCTACAAAGAACATTCTTTTGTGATGGTAAATTGTATCAAGGCACAGTTATCCCTTGCCAAAGACCTGGTCACCCCAAAAACAGAAAAAAATACAAAGTGCTAAGCTTAGCGTGGTAAACAACAGAAGGATAATGAATGGGCTGCTATCTCATGCATTGTAATGAAGGAGAACTCAATGCACAGTACGCAGGACACGCACAGCGGACAGGACACGGACAGGACGCAAGGACAGCGATAGTCAAATAGAAACCCAAAACGTGCGACGTGTAATGATAGGCCCATTTTCGTATGCATATTTTATTAACTATTAGCAGCGATGCGGCAAAGTTGCAACAATAATTGATGAAGGCAAATCGAGGCGCCACACACAAAACAAACACACACACACATACATTGAAAAGTGCTCCTCCGGGGCCAGTGCTACTGGAACCGAGTTTCATCCCGGCACACAAACAGCATTCACAGCCATAAAATGTGGGCTTTATGTGAGCGCATTTATCCTTTAATATTTTTAAAGCCCACACAAAATGCTAAAGCCCACACACACACACAGACAGAGACACGCATACATAGAGACGAGCAAACACACACACACATACAGTTACACAAAGTTGACGAGCACACAAGTGCAGAGAGCATGAAGGCTTTATAAAAATTAAATATTTGCCCAGGAGAGCCAGTGGAGCGGACTAGGCAAACTGAATACCGAACACATGAAAGGGGCAGAGCACGAAACAAGAGCAAGAACAAGAGCAGAATAAAAACGAAAAACGAAAAGCGAATAACGAAAAACGAAAAAGAATTTGCGAGCGAAAAAAAACAACCGTTTTCTTCTATTTTGATGCGCTGCTGTCGTTGCTGCTGCTGCTTCTGCTGCTGCTGCTGCTTCTGCTGCTCTCAGCTTTGCTCAGTTTGCTCAGTTGCTCTGTGTGTGCGGTGGGTGGTCCACAGCGCCTCTCACAAAACTTTTTGGCGCGTGCTTTACACTCGTTTGTGTGCCTGCCAGCGCTTGAGGCGGTGCACAAATACACACACACACATATATATATGGATATATATATATATATATATATATATATATATTTATACACACACACACACAGCTGCACACGCGGTAAATTTGTGTTTGCTTTTGACTTTTTATGCTAAGAACATTACAGACATTGCACACACTTTGTTGTTGTTGCTGCTGTTGTTGTTGTTGTGTGCATTTGGGGTTGGCTAACGGTTCCTTTTTATTTTTGTATATTTTTCAGCCTTCTGTTCTGTTTCGTTCGGTTGTGTTGTGTCCTTATTTCCGGCCACCCTCTTGTTTTTTGTCATTTCCATTTTATTCGACTTTTATTTTATTATATTTCCAGATTTCGACTGTGGCCGTCCTGCCCAAATTCCCCAGAGCTTCAATTATGCCATTTAATGATTGGTTCGGGTTGCTCGGCGGCCAATGCCCAAAACTTTGTCTTCATCATTTACCCCGTGTCCTTTTAATGCACATTACCCACACATGCATAAATGACATACGCACAGATATATGTACATATGTATCGCATATGGATTCTTAGTGCTATCTACAACTTGTTAAAATTTCCGAAAGTTTTCCACAAAGTTTTCCACAAACTTTTATTATCTTAATGATATTTCTTTTGTTCGAGTGCCACACAAAAAACTAATGAATCCAATAATAATACTTTTTCGGTTACAACACTTTATCTATCAGGAATTCAGAGATAACATAGCAACATTATCATTCGCTATATATTCTATATTCTATACAGTTCCCTCAATCAAAATATGAAATCAGAATGAGCTTTTTTTAGACTCTTACATTATATATTTGTTATATAGTAAATATATCTAAAGCTGGCCTATGCAGATATTTTATTAAGAATTTTCTGATCTCATAACTATCCTCACATTTTATTATACGTCTGTTAAAGGTATTAACATTTTTTTGCAAAGCTTGTAACGCCTCTAAAAAGACGTCTCCTACGTTATAAAGTATATATTTTCATGATAAGCATAACTAGTCGAAAAGATATAGTAATCTAAGTCTGCCTGTTTCTAAGGCTATAAAACTTTACTGCATTCCATATGACGGAATTGTCCAGATCGTATTACTATATTACAAAGCTCACATAGATGGAAAGATGAGTTCTTCTATGCAAAACTTCTAAGTTTAACAAGTAATTCTAATTAAATTCACAACTTAAGCCAGTTTTTATGCTTCCAAAATGTAGATAGAAAACTATTAATATCGAACTACTATATCATATAGCTTTCGGTTGGTTTTTTATAGTAAAATTAAAATGCTGGCAATTTGATACCAGTCTACAAGAGTATTCCATCTACGACTTGCCTAAGATAAAAGTTTTTATTTGTTATTTCTTTTCAATTGGAAACGTTTAGTAAATTTGCAAGCGGAGCTTGGGCAGATTTATATACCTAGCTGACTACGGCGGAGATGCGACTCATCAGGAGCAGCAAGTGATGTGTAACCCCGCTTGGATTGCAGTCATCTAACTTGTTGGGATTCATTTGACTCCAAACACTCAATAAGGCAACTGCTTGGGAAAGCCACTTTTGAGTTAAGTCTAGTTTGGCCTGTTGGATGGTTGCTTGCCCAAGTATTGGAATGCGATGAAAGCTTGATTCTGTGTTCCCAATCTTAATCTCCAGAAATGGTTTACTCACTAGATTTGTGTATTATTTGTTTGGTCTTCGATGCAGTCTATAAATGTCTAAGGTTCAAATATTCGAATCAGGAACTTGGAGACTTGGACGATGTTTGAATTAACCAGTTCAAAAGCTGTCTCCTAATCACAATTGAAGACTCAATAGCTCTTTTTTCTAGCCAAGGCATCATCAAATTAGATGCGGCTAAAGGAGTGCAGGAAAGATCATTAGGATGCCTTGTTAAAGATATAACAGGGAGATAAATATGTTAATTGCTAGTGCTATATCTGTGTATAAACCTAAATTGGAGATAGTCATTAAAGCAATTAAAGCATGTGAGTAACTCTTTGTCGATTGCCAGCATTACCAAATTGAATACTCATTTCAGAAAGTTTGTACTCAACCAAATGAAGTCATACTTTCGACAAATGGATCGTTTGATGTGCACACGAATTCCCCGAAGGGCGTTAGTTCCATTTGAGCGTTAGAAATCCACTTGAAATCCATCAGCAACAATACTCAACCGAACTGAACTTCAATTCACTGCCATTTAATTGACACGGCACGGAGTCGTCTCTGGCATTGGACAAGCGGAACTGCAAGTTTCCCCAACGGAGGCATCAACTTGCTAGTTGATTTATGGTCATGTCCAAAACTCTGCACACCTTTTGCCAGCCCATGTGTGTGTGTAAGTGTGTGTGTGTGTTGTGTGTTGTGTGTGTGTTGTGTGTGTGTTGTGTGTGGGTTTCGTGTTTGCTGTTTGCTGTTTGCCGGCAGTTTGGTGTTTGGAGTTTGCTGTTTGCTGTTTGGTGTTCGGGTTAGCGTCTCGTTTCCACTACCCACTCCCTAATCCCGTTGCCAGTTGCACGTTCGGGGGACTTAATATATTAATCAAAGGCATGAAATCTTTATCAAGTTGTCATGGCGTCCAACTGACAATGAGTCTGGCCCGAGATGTGGACGAAACCCGTTTGGATCCTTAACACGCACGGATATTCCGCTTCTCCTTGTTACAGTTCTTGTTTTGATGTTGTTGTTGGTGATGTTGTTGTTGCTTTTCTTGGTCACAATTCTCATTTGCAATTTGCAATCGAAATTGCAGAAATAAACCACAAAAATTAAACAACAATTGAACGAGGGTTGCTCATTTAATAAGCAAACATATTTCACTTTACAGATCTGCAATGATTATCAGTTTTATCTTAGAATTATACATTTATATTTATATTATATATTAGAAATTAGCATTTGAACCAATTGCACAGCTAATTATTTTTATATTTTTATTTCACAGCAATGTATTTATGTACATATTAGCCAGAAGAAGAAGGTGGTATTCTAAGGACACATGTCTTAGACTCTGAAGAGTTAGAAGCCCTCAACGTGAGATAAATTCTTAAATTTGTACAAGAATCAGAATTTTTCTGAGCAGCTCTTAAGCTCCGAAAGGGGCTCAATAATATTAAAATAAAAACTTCCAATAGTATTAAAAACATGGAATGTTTCCTCAGCGGAGTTTTCTTTTGTAGGACGCTCAAAATGACCATGACTTATATCTAGAACAGAGTATTATCCGATCGTCATAAGTAGATTATAGCGCATAAAGCTGGCATTCCACGTTGGAAGGTTTTTGGCTCTTTGAGATCGACCTTTCTCTGAGATCGAACAGTATATATACATATATTTTTGAGATCGGGAAAGCTTTCCTTTGTAGGTTTCTTACATACCTGACTTTTAGAAGATCCTTTTCTGTTTGAAAATATTCGTGTTTTGAATGTAATAATAATAATAAAAATATATTTACTTCAAATAAAAAAGCGCACGTCAATTTAACGGATTCAAAAGCGTCTAAAATCAATCCAATTTGGGATAAAGCGTTTTTTACAGTTTTTAATGGGTACAGAATATACAAGTTTTTAAAGACGATCCTGTTAAATGCTTGATATATCTGTTATTATTGGAAAAGTTATACTGATTGTTGAGCCTACTCTCAGCTTCGAGTGTATTTAAACTTGGCACAAGAATCAAGGATTACCTATAAGCCTTGTTCTTCTTCTTCTTCGTCTTGACAGATTGATCCAATTTGCCATAATGTGAAAGTGGATATAGACATGTATGTAGATATAGATATGTATGTAGATATAGATATAGATATAGATATCGATATAAATATAGATGATGTAAATGTAGATATAGATATGTATATATATATAGATATTGAGAGATATATTTAATTAAGGTTAATATAATTTACCCCTATATCGAGTAATATCTTAACTTGATCGTTAATATATTAAAGATACAAAATTATACTCAAAATGAAGGCCTATTTTAGAACGTTTATCAGATATTTGTACTCCACTTTCATGTCAAATCATATTCATATTCCAACTTGTATGACTTTTTCATCTGAAATTTGTGCTTCAATCGTTTCTCCCCAGAATAAGTTTAGCCTAGTCTCGGGAATCCAAGTTAAGTACAGCTATCCATAGCTAGCCATACTCTGAGCGTTATATTGATGCCAACTCTAAACTCTAAGCGCAAATTGAGTCACTTAAATGACCCTCGTCGATTCGACGCTGCCAAATTGTGTCTGCGTAGTGCGAATAATTTGGCGAGCAAACTCTAAAATTGTCACAAGATCTTTTATGAGTTTGGGTATTCGATTGAGCATTCGCTTGAGCACTCGTTTGAGTATTCGTTTGAGCATTCGTTTGAGTATTCGTTTGAGTATTCGTTTGAGTTTAGGTCTGCGATCCGCTTCCAATCCGTTTTGTTGTGGCGGCAAACATTAATATTCACATGTCGTTCGTCGGTATGCGCGACCAGTTACGGGGGCCCTGTTATCGGGGCAACCCAGTTGCCAGTTGCCAGTTGCCAGTCGCCAGTCGCCAGTTGCCAGTACCCATTCCCCATTCCGCAGTCTCCACTCCTCAGTAGCAGTCCCCAAAGCCACTGCCATTCCCCATTCCTCAATGCGACTTCTCCGCTGTCTAAACAGGCCGTTCCCTCGTGCTCAGTTTGCTGTCTCTGTTTTGGTTGCTCTCTGTGCCTCCTCCCCCCCACTCCCTACTCCCCACTGCACACCCTAAACCAACTTTGGCCTGCCTCCCTCCCGCCCGCCCGCCTCCCACTTGCTTATAACGAATGGTTCGGGCACAAAACGCGCTTTAGGCTGCATAAATTTATTCGTCGCTGTCGCTAACTAAAGCCGAGGCGGCTTTCCAGCTTTCAGCCTCAGACTCAGCCTCAGACTCAGACTCAGCTTCAGATTCAGTTTTAGCTTCGTCTCCGTCTCCGGCTGCGTCTCCGTCTCCGTTGCCGAGTGGGCCTCTAAAAACTGGTTCCATTTATGCAAGTTTCTGTATTGTTGTTGCTGGCGACGCTTTTGGTATTGTGCTAGTTGCTGTTGTTGTTGTTGTTGCTGTTGCTGTTGTTGTTGTAGTTGGCTGGCTGGCTTTCGCATTGAATTTTGCACCTCGGCTTTTGCCGCAGATACATTTTAGTTATCGGCATCTAAATTCAGACACTGTCATGCAGCTTCCCCCCAATGCCCGCTGCTTCCCCACCCAATGCCCCAGCTGGTCTCAGCCTTAAATGCGAGTTTTAAATCAGTAACTCAGTCAGAGTGCGACTATGTTTGTTGGGTTATTCGGGACTCGAATTTGGCTTCAGGATGAGCAAATACTAGCAAAAAAAAAGTATCAAATTTCAGTTGAGATACAAAAATAAACAAAAAGCAGAAAAAGAAAAAGAAAAACAGAAAAACAAACAAACCAAAAAACAATCAACATATTTTGGGGGCTTAAAAGCGATTCAAAAGTGCAACTAATCGTTTTTGATTTTAAGTCGACAACACATTTAACTGCTGCTGCTGCTGCTCGGTCAGTATCAGTATCATTATCATATTTATCATATTTACATTATTATCATATTAACATTTTAATTGCCCTTTCAATTCCAATTTTAATTTGTTTATTTGCTGCCAGTTGTAAAATTGCTCAATTCAAGCAGTTAATAAAGTCGACTTTAATGGATTCAACTGTGCGCGCTCTTTCTCTCTCTCTCTCTCTCTCTCTCTCTCTCTCTCTCTCTCTCTCTCTCTCTCTCTCTCTCTCTGTCTGTCTCTCTCTCTCTCTCTATTATCTGTCGCTCTCTATCTGTGTGGCTGTGCAAGTAAACATCCGCTTTTTGGCTTTTGCCCGTTGCCTTTAATTGGATTCAAATGATTTCTTTGTTTACTTTAACCCAGCAGCTATCTTCTGGGCAGATTTACACACACATATATACATATACTTTTTGGTATACTTATTATATGCATACATATTTATACAGTTACAGACTCACACTCACATTCACACTCACATTCATAGTGATACTCATAGAGTCATTCATCTGTTTGTTTGTAAATAACGCAAATGAAGGCCTTTTTAGTTGATATTTATATATACACACACACAGACACACACACACTCACACACACACACACACATACAAACTTTTAACTTTCTATGCTGAACATTAAATTTAATGAGCTTTCGTTCCGTTCCGTTCCGTTCCATTCCGTTCGAATGTTTATCTATCAGCTCTAATCGAAAGTGATCCGCGGCGCTTCGCACATTTGAGCTGTGAATGGAGGTAAAACAATCAAGATTCGATCTTCATCATTTTTGGGGCAAAAGGTTTCGTTTTCAATGCATCTTCATTTATCACTTTGAATGTTGAATGTTGTCTGTGCAACGATTGAATCTTTATGCGTTTTGCCACCATTTTGAGCATTCATTTATTGTGTTTCGCTTTCCTGCCTTTTATTAATTTAGCTTCCGAATATATTCACTTGTAAAATGAAAGTTATTGAATGGAACTTAATGATACTCATATCAAATACTTTGCTTTTCCAGCTTGTTGTTCAGCTTGTTTATCATCAATATATCAAGTATCTATTATTATCTAAGTAATTCTACAAAACAGATAATCAGTCTTGCTCCAAATTTGCGACAATTTGTAGCATGAATATAGAACGTCTAATACACAGACTCTTTCATCCGATTTTACCTATAATTTATCGAAAAATTATACTCTGTTAGACTAATGGAATAATGCTTGCTTATTGTTAGCACATGTTGAAGTGGTTCAGTGCTGACTACTTCCACGAACCACTTACATTCTTTGTATTTCTATTTGATGTACATCGACATCTGTTACATCGACTATATTATTTTTCAATTCATACTTTTTTAAAGTGTGTAAAATGTCCTAGAGTACAGTCATCAACTGTGTCCAGTAGTAAGTTGAAATGTTTGTAAAATATGTTTAGTTGTTTCAAGTTTCTATTGAAAATAAGCAAATAACAAATACATAATCCGCTCTTCTAACGGTAAATACAGTTTTCCATGGCTTAGTAGTTGTTGTACGGCTGGAAAATGACTTGAAAACTCATCCACACAGATTCAATAGACGATACTCAATATCCAAAACTAAGCAAGAGAAAAACCCGTGCCGCATTTGGTTTTCGCAATTCGCTTGTGAAAACTTTTGTGCAAAGTTTTTTGTTGCTCGCAAAAGTTAATTGATTTATATTTTGGCATTTTCCGCAGCGCTGCAAGCAAAAAAATAAAAAGAAGTAAAAAAAAGAGAAGGTGAACCATAAAACTTGCAGCTCCAGAGACCTTTTCGTGACAAATGCCGGAAAGTTGCCTCGTCGTCGTCGTCGTTGCTGGAATTGTTGGCGCTGGCTTTGTGTGCCTGCGGTGAGCGACTACAGTTTGCAAAAGTTACTTAATCATGGGCTTCAATTAGTGCTGCGAGCTGAGCTGCCACAGTGCTGGGTACTGGGTACTAGGTACTGGTTACTGCTTGCAATTCATAGGTTTCGTGCCAAGAGCATATTGTTGAGTGTACGCTGACTGGGGCGACGGGAGACGGGAGATGGACGGACTGCGATGAAGCGAATGAAAATAAAAATGGAGTGTCACGGCTGCCGCACACAACTGGCTGCAGTTCAACAAAAAAAAAAAACAACAAAAAGAAGAATAAAATAAAATAAAAATAAAAGGAAGGAGAGGGTGTGTGTGTGGAGTGGTCTCGAGTGGAGTGGGGACTGTGTGGCGTGTTGCGGCGCTCATTGTTGTCGAGTTGCGAGTTTGTCGCTGGCAATTCGCAACGAGCTGCTTCCGCCGTTTGCCTTTGTACAGCGACACCCACTCGCCGACTAACAAACACAGCACTGCAAACTGAGGCGCTGAGCTCCAAGCTGACTGCTGACTGCACTCACACTCTCGCGCGCTCTCTCTCTCTCTCTCGCTCTCTCTCTGTCTGTCTGTCTATCTATCGCATGCTCTCTGGCGCGTTCGTTGTTTTGTTCGTGGCTGACTGTGACTCCACCTCTCGCCCCTTGGGAGTCCCACACTCTTCAACGTCGGCTAGCTCTCTCGCGTGCTCGGCTCTCGTTCGGGCTTGTTCGGCTGCTTAGCTCAGCTCGGCGCGCTCTGTTCGGCGTCTTTCATCAGCATATTTCGTGTTTATCGCTGAGTGATGAAAATTATGTTGATGACGTTTGCACAGCTCCGAGTTGGGGCGCTGCTGCTGCTGCTGCTGTCTCTCAGTCGCTTTGTCTGTCTCTCAGTCTGTCTGTGTGCGCTTTGCACGTCGTCACCTCAGCATTCTCCAACTCCCCCCCCCCCCTCCCTCGCCACACACACACACACCCCTCTCCTTGGGGAGCGTCCCTCTGGCCTTATCGTTTGGCCCCAGCGGCGACAACTAGCGAAAGTTGTGCTAAATTGGAACATCAGCGTTTTGCTTCTGTTTATTCTCATGTTTGCTTTGCGCCATTGCCATCCAAAAGCATTCAGCTGGCTGAGCCAGCTACAAAAACAACCAGCAACAACAGCCAGCAACACAATAGCAATAAATTCATAAACTGACACTACATTTATTTATTATTTATGTACTTACATAAATTCATGCATTTATTTATTGCCTTTTTTCGGCATGTTTTGTTTGCCGACCTTTGATATTTTCAGCTGTGCTGCTCAAGCTTATCAGCGACTCCGCCTCGTGCCCATTCCACGCAACACTGTTGCGAGCTAGTAATAAATAGCTATACTAAAAAAAAATCATACAAACAAAATATTTACTTGAATACACATTTGGCAAAAGCTATTTATTCACTGTACAGCAATTTTCAATAAAGAATTTAACACAATCCAGATTGCAATATAAATTTTGTTGTTATTTTGTACACATTCCACACTATGGAAAACTGATTATGGAAAACTACTAAAAGAAATCTTCATCTTCTTCGTCGAAACAGTTTCTTGACACTTGAAAGATTGCATAATTATTGTTTGCAAAAATTGACAATTGTTAAAGTAAATTAATCTTTTTAAGTAGTTGTTAGAGCTCCGCATAATTTTATAAGAAATGAGAAGAAAGACTCAGAAAGACTGTAATAATAAAGTTAATTTTTTGCAAAAGAAATGGAAAAATATGAATTTTTCCTTTCTCAAAACAGATTTTATTGACATTTGGGGCTAAGCTTCAGTTAGCTTCGGTTGTTGGCCAATAAGACCAACTCATTTGGGCCACAATTGGCCCGCTGTGCTACCTTACTTGGATACTAAGCCGTGCTGAATGAGATCCAAGTGAATGAGTTAATAAAATTTGCAATTCTTGCTTGGTCCTAGATTGGCCAGATATATAGATACATATAGAGGCTCCCCAGGATGCTTAATCGGAGTCAAGCTGCTGACTGAATTTAAATTATAGTTCAAAGTTCCTTTTTGTTTATTTTGAAATAAATGTATTTATATGTTTTCTGTTTCACGATTGGCTTTGAGTTGAATAGTTTACATTTGCATAGTTATATTCATCTCATCTCATCTTTCGATCGATTGTGGGTACGGCAGCTATATAGGATATATGGATATATTCAGAACTGTTTACTGCATTTATCAAAAAGCCAGCGATGTGCCAAGTTTCAACAAGATAAGTTGATGGAAATGGCTATATCAATTTGGCTAGTGATTCCACACAAGGACATATAGAGGAACAACCCTTTAAGAACATAAAAGGGTCGGCCAGGCTTTATCCTCCTTTCGCATACTTTTCCTCAACTTTGTGATATAATTTGCAACGATTTTACAACTGGATAGGAGATAAAAATATTAAATACTGGATTTTCCATTATATATAACTAACTGTAACTAACCCCCCTAGGGTGGAGGGGATCTTCCCTAGCTGATAAACCCACTTACTTTCGTTACAATTCTATTTGACACAAAATAAAATCTTTTACTTTTATTGCATAGTTTTAAGTTCTACATTTATGAATGTAACCTACTATTTCACCACTTGATGATCTACTTTTCATGCATTTTTTAATGGGTATAAATATGCTAAACAGTTGATTTTTAAATGTGTATATATATATATATAATTATTCATAACTGTAGATATATTTATGTATGATGGGCAAATAAACATATTCGTTTGTCACCATTTCTATTACCAGAGAATTGTATAAATTGTAGTCTATTGTTAAGTTTGTATTATAGCATACACACTCATATATATATTTATTTATATATGTATACTTATATATACATACTGTTAAACATGTTATGATTTGGGATTCTCGTCAACTTTCCCTCCAGCAACTAGCAATTTGAGCACATTTTCATGTTTGTCATGCAAAAACCGAAATTGTTCGGTTTGTTGACAAAAAAGAAGAAAATCGCCATCAAAATGGCGACTAAATTGTCATTTGATAATCAAGTTAGAAATCGAAAATGTTGTTTGTGGAAAAACCGGAAAACAGACGACGTAATTATCAATGGAAAAAGTGAGCTTTTGTTTACTTGGCATTAAGTTACAATTTTAGAGCTCATTGAGAGCTCGGCCTGAAATTTAAGACATTTATGCTTATAAACTAATACTTTATATACGTATATATATACTTTATAAAAAGCTTATCAAAGCGTTGAGTGCAGTATTACAAATTGTAATTATTTGTCGTCTTTCAATCGATAAGCTTCAAATTCAATTTTTATTAAATCTACACGAAAATTTGTTAAGGAATTTCGACTCATTTGCAATGCTCTGCTGAATATTTAAATTGGTTTTATAGAGTCTTGATATTCCTTTAAAAATACATATAAAAATAACTGAAAATATATTTGTACCTTAGTTTGTTATATTGACTATTGCAGAAATCGGAAAATAAAACTGTAAGTTGCAAAATAATATGGCGGCTGCTTGACTGAAAGCCTTTTGAATATTTCCAACTGGCATTTGCAATATTTATTTGTGTAAAATCACAAAAAAAGAAAGCCAAACTGAAAGAAAGTGAACTTCAAATTAGTTGAGCCTTCGGGCGTATTTTCTGCCCGTCTCTGCTTCATTTGGGTAGACCTTCTTTTGTGTGCGAAATTGCATTCGTCTACCCAATTTTGGACGAGTTGTGGGCCAAAAACAAAAGAGTTTGCCAACTTTTCAGACTGAAAAACAATGGAAAGCCAAGTGATGCGATAAATGAGCATCACGAACAACAAATTTGTATTTGTGACTGGACACGTCAGCAGAAACGGCAACAACAAAAACAACAGAAACAACTGAAAAAGCAGAAAAAAAGCAGCACCTGAAAATACTGTATGTAATTAGTTGAGCCGTGATAAAAGCGACAAGCAACAACAACAGCAAAAAGCGGAAAAAAACACCAACGAAATGTGTGTGTGTATGTGTTGTGTGTGTGTGTTATTTTGGTGTGTGTTGGTGTTGGTGTGATTGTTATTGCTTATTGCTTTTGGCAAGCGAACGCTCGTCGTTCGCTCGTTCGTTCGTTCGTTCGTTCGTTCGTTCGTGCGTTCAATTATTTTATCGGCATCGGCGAACGAAGCAGCGTCGCGACTGAGCAACTGAGAAACGGCAGCAAATGCGCTGTTGCCGCTTTTCAGCCGCGCCAGAGCCAAAATGAAGCAATACACAAATACACGCACACACACACAACAAGCCCAAAACATAACAAAAAGTGGCGCGCTTATAAAATTTTCCGCGCTTTTCTGTTTTGAATCAAAATCCGCACTCACACGCACGAAGACGCGCACACACACACACACACACACACACACACAACACACAACATGCAGCACGCTCTTGTTCGCTCTCGTGCTCACTCTCACACTCTCTTGCGGCGAATTCGTTGGCGCTGCTCTCCCATTCGAAATTCGAATAAAATATTGAGTTCGAATGAATATCTTGTCAGTTGCTCGCAACATCACGAAAAAGGTCACAACAGACACAAACACACACACACACGTATACACTCACACATGCGTACGCATTTTACTATAATTTACTTTTGCGTTTGTTGGCGCTGTTGCCAAACTTCATCATTACGTAGCATGGCGAAAATTCAGTCGTCATTGTGGGTTGTTTGCCAGTTTGTTGTGTAGAGTGTAGAGGAGGGTTGGGCGGGCAGGGCAGGGAAGGGGAGCGGAGTGGAGTGGAGAGGGGAGGGTTGCGTTTTGCTACGAATGGCGCCATTTATGGCGATTATTAAGTTGACGCCGTTGCTGCTGCTGCTGGCGCATTTGATGAGCTTTTTTATGCACTCCTCTCCTGCTCCTCACTCCATGCTCTGTGTGTGTGGCACACGCCCCTCGCATTCAGGCGACAATAACAAATTTCATTAGGAAAACTGTCGCCTATCAAAAATTGTAATTACGATTTTGCTTTGCTTTTCGACCATTATCGCTAGATGGCGCTGCTTTTATCACCTATCGCTTAATGTCTTCTTGCCTCGGCTAATGACTACCCTCGCTCCACACCTCCCCTCTGCCTAATGCACCATCTCATTTATTTATAAATTATTTTCAACGATTGCTCTTTAAAAGGCGTCGCTTTTGCTTCGTCTGCGTTGTTTCGCCATGTGATAAAAACTTAATTATAGCATTTTTGCGTATTACTTTTCGTGGCATTTTCTGTTTCGATTTCGCTCTTTCCGTCTCGTTGTTTTTTTCCCAATTAAAACTTGAAATAAACATCAAAATGAAAATGTGTTGATTGAATTACAAAGCTTTCAAGCTTATGTCGATGTCTGTCTGACTGTCTGTCATGTGTGTGTGTATGGTGTGTGTGTAGCACACGCAGTGCAGCCCGGCATGACGTCAATTTGGTGACGCAAGTCTTCGCTGCATTTTGATGCGACGCCATTTTATGTTATGAGCAAAGGCTGTGCACAGTTTTTTCTTTTTTCATTGCCTTTGCCTTTGTTTTTCGTCTGCGGTCAAGGCGAAAGAGGATGCAGAAGGCGCCGAGAGCTGCGTAACTGTAAATTGCAATCAAACACTCACAATACAGACACACAATACGCACACACACATACAGGCATATTTATAGCAAATATGAATTTAAGCAAATGACAAAAGCTGATGAATTTGTAACGTGTGAAGAAGAAATTTAAGAGAAAGTCAACTTGTTCGCATTATCACAGCTCTAATTAAGCTTAAAACTGCAGATCATATTTTAGATACATATTTTCCTAAGCACCTTGAAAAGCGTGAGAAATTTATCTATGGCAATTTTTGTATTTCCAATGAATTTGCAATTGAGTTGTGTATCTTTTAAATATATCTTATCTTTTAATATAAATTTAAATTGAAATTTTATTTGTAATTTAATGTTATATATTTTTGTGACAACCGACTTTAGTTGACGTTAGTTGACGTTGAGAATTTTAGCTTGAAGACTCATTATTTTTGGGAGGTTTCTAGACGCAACCCCCTTCTGAGTCTTTAGCTCCTTCATCAAGACAGTTTCTTGCACAAATTCAAGAATTTTTGTTGGGTTGAGGACTTGTTTCCCTAGGATATTGCGACACAATCTGCTATGATATACTTTGAGGATTCCTTCTCGTTCTTACAGATTTAGTTCGTCAGATTTAGTTACTGATTATAGTCAGTTAAACTAGATGTGCTCTCAAGAGATCGATGAGTATTCTGAGTCTGTTCTTCTCCTCATGAATATTACTGGCTTAAATCGTTTCTGATTTTACCTCATAGCTGCCAAAAAGATATTTGGCTTGTCTTATTCCTGGATTGTTTTTTTCCGAGGAATCTCGTGTTATTCACAGCTGACTTTCTCGAGAGGAGCACGTTTCGCTCCGAGTGATTCTACAAGTTCTTCTAGAGTAATTCTTTTTTTTGATTAATATTATACATTATAATATTATAATTTAAGAGCAAAAAACTCTCTGTCTGCCTCTAATTTTGATCTTAGCATGAGGAGAGACATTAAGCGTACAACTTTCTATCTTTTTTGTCTCCAAAATGATTATATATTTATATATAGTTTTATATATTTAGTTTTTTTTAAGATTGAAGCAACTTAGAAGGTTGCCTAATTAGATCAATAATGTTACCTAGAGACACAAAAGACTATATTTTAATAAAGTATTAAGTTTCATATAATGAAACTTTTAGGCAGACAACAACATTTGCAATACTTTTATCCTTCTATTTCTTCTATCGAATTCGAAAACTATTTGAAGCTTTTACATTTCTGCGCAAATCTTCAGCTTATTTCTCTGGAAGTTGACAAAAACTCAGTTGGCTTTTTTGGTAATATGAATCAGCTCAAAAGTCAGTTGCCAATAAAATGCTGTGAAATATGCAACTGAAGAACATAACGATAAAAAAGTGCTTGCTACCGCGAGTCGCGACAAGAGTAATGGCGCTTTTGACAGCTTAAATAATTCAAAAATGGTGATTTGTGTGGCAAGTGGCAAGTCAACTGCAATAAAGTAAAGTCCCAAACGGACTACCAACTTAAGGCAAATCGCTCACACTTGCAACTAGCGAGTAGGAGTTGTAAGTGGGGCAGGAGCGAAGAATGGGAGGGGTGTGGCGGCAGGGTTCTGCTGATAAAATCATTTTATTGCCACGTCTAAAAATGGGGAACAAAGCGAATTGTGGCAGCAATGTATAGTCAGAGATCAGGGCGTGGGGCAGACACTGTGTGGCAATGTGGCAATGGCAGATTGGCGCCGACTTTGATCCCCCTTGCTGATATCAAAATAATAGACTAATTGACTTAAAAAATAATAATTAAATTAAATAAACATATTTGAGGAAAATCATATTTCTTTCGTTAATGAAATTTGATTAGATTGAATTGGGTTTTTTAGAGATTAATCTAATTCGGAATTGAATCTCTGAGAATATTTCTCAGCCCAAATCATGGGAAAAGTGGGTGGAGAGCAGCGGAAGATTTATGCATATTATGGATTGATTTTTCAATGGATTTATTCAGTTTTCAACGTTTTAGAATTATAAAAAGAATGCTTATAAACATTTAAACAAAATCTAGATTAAAGTTCATTTTGATAAATATTTAAATATAAAACAAACAAATACATCTCATACTAAAACATTAACAAAAGAGAGAGAGAGAGAGAGAGAGAGAGAGCGCAAATAAATACAAACTGTACAAATTTGGTCACAGCGCGTAATTTGAATCGTTTGAGTTGAGCGGCTCTCTTCTTGCTTAACAGCGCCTGCAAAAGAGAGCGAGCTGAAAAGAGAAGAGCGGCAGAGAAGAGAACGACAAACCGGTTGCCGAGCGACAAGAAACGACGACGACAACGACGTCGCGACGTCAACGACGAGGCAAACGAACGAACGAATGAAATGTAGCACACCGATTTGTCGGCTATTCTACGAAATGGGCGACCAATCAAATGCCAGCCGACAGATTGAGCCGAAGTGTGTGCGTGTCGCGTGATTGGACTGCGCCAAGCATGTTCTACGATTCGGTCAGCCACTCGGGTTGTTCGGGCGTGGCTGCAACACGTTTCGCTAAACCGAAAAAGGGGCGAGTTTCGAGGAGTAAACATGTATGCATGTGTGTGTGTGTGTGTACATGTATTGATTGATGGGCAGGGTAGAGTGGAGTGAGACGAAAAAATAGAATAAGGCAAACAAAAAAGTTTGTTTGATTTAAAATTAATGGCCGCAAAGGTGCAACTTGACGTGTGAAAAAACGAACGAAAGAACGAGCGAAAGAAAGAAAGATTGAAGCTATTTAATTACAGTTATGTACAAATGGAAACGAGGTACAGTTGCTGCAACTGTTAAGATTGAAGACAACGCTGAATATTGTTATTAAAGTCCAAGCCAAAAAAATATTGTCAGCCAAAGCAAGCAGCAGAAAAAGAAGAAAAAGAAAAAACACATCGCTTCCCTCGCATTACTCATTATGAAAATGACAGAAATACGAAAAGAAAAATGTGGCTAACCATTCAAAATCAGCCATATGGAAAGATATCTTTGAAGCAACGAACGAGGGGAGCGAAGCGGAAGGAAGAGAAGTGAGTGAGAAGTTGAAGGGAAAACACACAACAAAGGAAAATGCCACTGCGCCTATCTATTCTGTGCATGTGCGTGTGTGTGTGTGTTGGTGTTAGTGGTTGCGTGTATTTGTATTTGTGTATTTGTGTTGAACGCGAGGAAATTCGAAGCAGTTTTCGAGGGTTGCTGTGCAAACTCAGTGGGTGGATGATGTGAACGGGGAGGGGGGTGAGGTTGGAAGTTGTATGCTATGTACTTGAACAAATTACGGGTTTGTTTTATGTAAATGAAAAAGGAGACTTTTGTTTAACTTGCGATTTGCAAGGGGGTTTTTGCATCCAACGTTTTTCTCAATTTGTTTGCGCTGCGTAAACGCCACTTTTTCAGTCAGCTAGCAGAACAGTTATCTGTGGTTAACTGTACTTTGCGTTTTTCACAAATTTCTAGCATTTTTCATTACGCATTGCATATAATTAAAATCAATTGCGCCATTTTCGATCATTAAATGTTAGCAACTCTGCCATATTTTGTGCATGCCGCGGGAGTGTGACTTTGCTAAGTCAGTGGCGCCACCTATGAACTTGGCTGTTAAGTTACTGTAATTTATTTGGTTGGTGTCTTGGATAACATGAGCTGGACTGTTTCTGTGCTAAGCGCAAAGTTTTTGCCACGCAAAGTTGGCTGCGATTAAGGCTGTTACTTTCGTCAAGTTGGTGGAGTAAACTCAACGAAAGCCGTCAATTGTTAAAAATTCAAATTGATGCGTTAAGCGAACGAAAGTTGGTTTTTATAATAAATTTAATAAATAAAATAGAAAGATGAAAATTGAATAAATGAACTATTGTGAATATTTATAGTGTATGTAAGCTACAACTATTAAACAAAGTAAGAGGCACACATATATATATTTTGATTTCAATTAAAATGTTAAATATTTTTAATAAGTTTCATTATATTTTACTTTGTTAAGATATGTGTTTTAAAATATCTACAACCCTTAAGAGACAATTTATAAATGTCCTTTACTAGGAGAAAACATTTAATTTTAAACATTCAATCTGTTGCAAGCTGTTTTATTTGTCATACAAATCACACTTAATTTCCAACTTGGCTGCCAATTCGCTTGGAATATGCAGCATCATAAAATTTTATTTCCATTATTATGAGCATTTCATAAGCTATTTGTCTGTCTGTCAATCTGTCTGCTTGTTAAGCGCTTTGTCGGAGGCGTTGTGTTACAAATAATTCAATTAAATGTGCACTAAGCTCAACAATCCGCAGAAGTTACTTAAATGGCATTCAGTTCATGGCCAGCTGCACTAAATCGATTGCATTTCACATTTTACACATTTATGCCAATTGAATAACAATTTATTTATATATATATATATACGTATTTAGAGCTGTTGGCAATTGCATTGCTTTTCGATTTTCATGAAATTCATTTTACAAAAGCCCAACATTCAATGCATGTTTTATGGCAATAACAAAATGGAAATATTATTGAGTTAAGTTGACTTAAACACAAAAAATCGAAACAACGAATTTCTAATGTCAAAGACCAGAGTTTACAATGGTTTTTTAAACTATTTTCCCACATTGCCCCATCCAACTGCCGACTGCCCAAAGTGGCTGCCACTCATCAATATTGATTGAGGCCTGTTGTTGTTCTTGTTGTTGTTGTTGTGCAGGTGCCATGTTACTTTACAATTTTCGGCACGAATTTGTTATGCCACAAATCCCCAGCAGCGCTTGTCAAAAACTGTTGCTGTTTGCCACGTTCAGGTTGGCCAAAAACCCAGGCGTAACGAATTGGCCAACACCCCGTTGCAATCAGCCAATCAGCCAATCATAAATACTTCATTACGTTTGCACTCCCCGCAAAGGGGCCACAGCACGCTGCACAGTGCATCAAAACACATTTATCGAGTGTGTAATTATGTATGTGTTTTAGCCCGCCAACAAACATATTCTTAACTATTTAGGGGAGATTCATGTACTGTGATTGTCTATCATAAGTCATGTCATAAATTATAAGTCAAAATGCAGAAATTATAAGCATGTTAAAATTAAGAATGTAGATTGCCTAATTTGCGAAAATATTAATATTTTTATGATTATGATTAGATTATTAAATTTAATTCAATTAATAATTAATCAACCATCAGAATTATTATATATTTTACAGTATTTTTTTCCTTTTTACTTTCATTTTTAAATTTTAAAATCAAGTTATTCCTTGAATTTTTCATAATTTTATTCAACATTTTTATTTATTAAAACGTTTTCTACAAAATCTGAACTGTTTTTAATTTACTTAGTTTCCATCAAAAATAATAATAAAAAAGGGTCATTGATATAAGTAATTGATAATAATCATCGATAACAGAGGGTAAAAACACTAATTAATAAGAAAATCTATTTCTTCGCCTTGCTCTCCAGCTATGCTCAGTCTCAGTCGTCTTAACTCATCTCCAAACGCCCTTAATTCATTTTATCTTTGCCATAAATTTGTTTGGTCTGATTGGATTTCTCTGGTTTGTCTGCAATTCTTGCAGCAAATTTTAGACCAAAATTCAAGCAAATTTGTTGATATCAAAATAAAACAATTAATCTTAATTTTATATACCAATTTAAACTAAGAAGTTTTCGCATTTTCCCACATAATTCAAATTTCCAATTTCCAATTGCCACATTTAGCTGCACTGTGCTACGGCTACTTTGACGATTACTGTTTTCAAAGGTGTACTGCAGCTAAGGGATGGGGGATGGTGGTGGCAGGTAAGGGGGTGGCAGGCAAGGGTTACATCTAGCACATTAGTGAACCATTTTCAAAGCCATGCATTGGCATTAATTTATCCATTTTGGCAGATTGCACGTCGAAAATCGAACGTTTCAAACATTTCTGGCTTGGTTGCATATTTGAGGCGCTTACTGAATGTCGCTTCTTGCCCTCGTCGTTGGGGAGATTGTGTGTTGCGGGTGTGGCAGGGGAGGGGAGGGGAGGTGGTAGGTGGTTAACTGTAGTTGCCTTGCACGTAAATGTAAACACCTGAAAGCAGATTGTGCGAACGTGCTGCAAAAATAATAACAAGTCCGTTTGGTTTGCCAAATTGCTATTTATTAAAAATCAATGTGGCAGGCTACAAAATCAGCAATTTAACCAGCCTCGTGTGGCAAGCACACTGGTGGCATAGTGCTGACTGTGTCTCTCTGCTTGTGTCTGCTTCAGCTGGCCGAGTACACAGCGCAAAATAAATGCATTCTAAAACCAATTTCGCAAAAGATAGAAAAGCATTAAAAAAAAACGAAGCAATATCATTTTATATATATAGACAAACTTGTTTATCAAATTTATTTATAATATCTTTATTTTATTTGTTTTTCACTTTTGATGCGTTTTACTTTTGAGTCTAGAATGTATTCTTGGTTGAACATTGATTTTTTTGTCAGTGTACAGGCGACAGTTGGCAGTCGACAGTCGCTACGATTGAGCCTCGGGGCCGCAGTGCGGTCGGTGTTGCTGTCATGCTCCAGTAACTGTTGCAGCAACACCCACACCCACACACACCCACACACATCAGAAACACTCACATTACAGACAGCACGGCACATATGCCAAAAGCCGAGTCTGGTCACCGGCATCTGGTCAGCCAGGCGACATTTCCGGGTAGTTTGAAGTAATTGCTGTGCAAGCTGTTGCCAACATCGTCGTCCTCGGCACAAGGATGCCGCAGTCTGTTGCACGGGTCCAGAAGGGGTCGCGTGGCAGGGGCGAGCAGTGTAGTGGTCAGCTTAACTTAGCCGGCAAGCGGCTTAAGTTAGGCAGTTGACCAAAACGACAGCAGCAACAGCAGCAGCAACAGCAACATCAGCCACAGCAGCAGCAACAGCAGCAGCAACAGCAGCAGCAACAGCAGCAGCAACAGCAAGCGACCCACGCGGCGTATGCGAAATTTGACAAAATAAATGCGCCCCGAAGCAAATTTGGCAATTCGTGCAGCAGCTGCTTGCAACACACTAAACGAGGGCTGCTTGAAAAGTTGACATTTGGCATTCATTGAGGCTTTTAGACTATATTATCGATAACTAGTTGGTGATTTGTACGTAATTAAATTGTTTCTTTTGTATTGATTAAAATAAAAAACAAATTAATTATTTTGGTAGTTTTTTTTAATCTTTATTCAGCTTTTACAAACGTCTTTTTCGTATCTATCATCAATCTCTCAAATACTTTGATTGTTGAGCATTGCTAATAATATTATTTAAAAATTGATATTAATTGTGACTTTTATACTTGAAAATGAACACAAATTTTAATATAAAAATCCTACAAATTTCAAAAAACTTAATCGAATTCAAAAAGGAATAGGTTTTATTTTGGTTTTGTTTTTTTTTTATGTAGTTTACATTGATTGTTCATCTATATTTGATTCACTTGATTTTCTGGTACTTTTGCTTGCTTTCCCCTTTGATAGGATATTTTTCGAATAAAAAGTTCTACGTGACTTTGCTCTGCAGTTTTCCATCTTTATTTTCGGGCAGCCTTCGTTGGTTGCAGTTCTCACATCCAATTGAGAGTTTTCTTTTCAGATTGCCTTCCATTTTTTTTGTGGGCCGCGTGGAACTGGCAAGCATGGAGTTGGTCGGGGAGGGGGTAGTTTGTTGGTTGAGTGAGGGGAGGGGAGGGGAGTGGAGTGGCGCAGAGTTGGAGCGTTGGGCCAACAGATGGCGTGTGTATCCGTAGCGGCATCCGTAAACATATCCGGCTCCGGCTTTGCATTGCGAGTCGCGCGTTTTGCATATTAACTAAGTGAAACATTTCGTTGACGACTTTTCAAACATTGGTGCGTCCTGCACAAATATTTACCTATGTGTGTACATGCAAGGACACACACAGACACATAGACAAAGCCAACTCTCCGCTCCGGGAGCTTCGATTCGATTTTGAGGCCCTTTTTTGTCGCCTCAAGACATTTGAAATTGAAATTTAAATTCGATTCAAGGGAAAGGAAAAAAAAATTGTGGAGAAAGGAAAAGAAATTCGGGCGCATCCTTTTGACCGTATCGCTTAACGTTTTCTTTTAGCCAACACTCGCTTCTTCTTCATCTTCTTCTTCTTCGTGTTATTTATCACCGGCTCTAGCTGCAACATTTCGGATACAAATTCACAGACACAGCCCCAGCAGTCAAATGAGTCCAATAAGTCCATGAAAGTCCTTTCCTGGCAACCCCACGCTGTCTGTGCTGTTTGTGATGTCTGCTTCAGGATTTGTGCAAAATAGCTAACTGAAAAAATATGTGTGTTTCTTTGTGTGTGTGTGTGTGGGTGTGTGTGTTCCTCCCATACATATTTATTAAATATTGAATGTTTTCTTTTGCCTTAGCTGCCTGCAGGCCAAATATTTTTCCTTTTTTATTTAGCGTTTTTTTTGTTTCCTTTCAGTCCTTTGTGCCAGCGGCAAGGAGCACCCTTCAAGCAACTCCCAGACGAGGGACCGGGGCTAATACGCCAATATTCCTATATGCAAATGATGATGATGATCAATTTGTTGCCAAAATGGCAACCATCATTGCGCATTAGAAAGTCATTTATCTGACAGTTAGACGTTTGATATCTGTGATGACAATTTATGGATATTTTTAATGCACCAAAGTGCCCTATAAACTGTTTAACAGCTCAGCTACTTATCTTGGTTTCTTAAAGCATTAGCAATAAGTTTAGATGATATAAAAAAAATTCATGCAGCTATTCTGCAACACAGAGTAAGATTCGTAAAATATATATATATATATATATATAATAAGCATTTCAGACCCCATAAAGTCATAAAGCCAGACTCCATCAAGTCCACGCGAACAAGCTGATCTCAGAAACTCTAAGAGCAAGAACCCCAATTTAATAAATATTCATATACCAAACACAGATCAGGCTTGCTTAAATTTATCGATAAGTGTCTTGTTTGGCGAACATTGATACAAATCTCTTTCCGATAGCAAAACAATTGTAATGATTTCGCCTTCCATCTTATATACTCTGACGTATTTTTAATGATCGGATAAGAAATACAGATTTTATTAACCGAAACTGAAAACCTTTTCATAATGAACAAATTATGAATTTAACAGCTGGGTTCAAGAAATCTCCCAAATATGTTGCATATTTGCATTACACAAGCGTTTGCACCTTATCTCTTTATTTAATAAAGATATTTGAGCAGTAGACAATTAATTGTACATGCGGAAAGATTTATTTTGAGATTTTTTGTAATTTATTTTTTTTTGTATTCTTGTTGTTTTTAATTTTTTATTTTATTTTTCTACCTATTGTTTGTATGCGAGTTCCATATCGTTGGATATTGGTAAGTATTGGGGTAAGCGATAGCTCAACGACCCCAGATCTCGACGGTGGAATTGAGGCCTTTGCCAACCAGGCTGCGCAGATTGATTTGGACAAAGCGATAGCCGGGACCGCCGGACCACAGACTGGGCGTGGCACCGGAGCTGTTGCGGAAGTTATCGATCACATTGACAAAGGTTATGCTGTACATGTTGGTGGTGCCCTAAGAAACCAAACAAATCTATGTTAAATGAACTGCAAACTGAATGGAATTCTCCATTGACTTACGGAACGGGGGAAGTCCACGTTGACGTTCCAGTAGTTGTTCTTGATTGGGTAACGCACCTCCGTTTGGCGGGACAGCAGATAATCGTTGCTGTTCCTCTTGCCCCAGGAGGCGCTGTAGGCCTGGCTGGCGGCGAACAGGGCCAGAAGCAGAACGCAGCTGTATTGGAATTTCATTGTGATTGCTTGGAGACTCCTTGTTTGACTGTGATTCAGTTCTGCTGCGATCGCTCTTTATATAGCAACAGCTCTGCTATGAGTAATTTTGTTTACATACGAGTGTTTTGTTGTTGTCTCATTTTTAATTAACTTTCTGTTAGTGAGAAGTGTTCACTTTTGCAAGCTTATCACTACCGGGCCCAGGGGCGTAGACAGAGACAGCTTAAGAGGTCTTGCGGAATGACAGAGCGTCTACCCCCGCAACGAGAACAGGTGACAAGTAGGCAGTGTAATCAGTTGAATTGATAAGGTGAGGGGATTGTTATTCTATTATTACAGTTGATGTTGACTCACCTCGTCGAAGTGGCTGGACACATGTGGATGTTTTAAATGACCACTCGATACTCTTATCAAAATTATAGAGAAAATCCGACTTTTGAAGTGCTATCGGATTCGTGGAAGCTGTTCGCTCAATAAAAATTGTGATAACCACACCATTTGGTTATCTATTTTATGGTTTGGGTACTTTTTCTTAGATGATTTGATGATGATTGTGCAGAAAATGAGTTCGGAACTATTCGCAATAACAAAGTGAATGCTATTTTTGGAGATTGATAACATTTGCATATGGAATATTTTCCAATATGCCAATGCTTATCAATTGTGCGTGTAAATGTAATAGATTCGTCTGCAGATGTAATCGATTCTATTGCAATGAACATCTTCATTTTGGTCTCGTTCTCTTTTATTGCGCAGAATTCTTTTGATCGGACAGGCACGTGCCATCCATTGTTGATCTTCCTGCAATTGATCTTTCTCTTCATTCAACATTTTGGCATCTATTATAATAGGGGTATTTGTATTTGCAACTTGCGTCATTTTGTTTGTATCTCATTTTTTTATTGGGTCAGCTTAAACTTTGCTGATTGGACGATAAGATAATTTGTTGCGTTCTCTCTGACTGCATATTAACATATTTTTGTTTGCAATTTAACAGAGCACTGCAATTTAACAGAGCACTGTAATTTAACAGAGCGCAGACTCTTGAATAACAGCTGCTGCGGCCAGCGAAATTCACTCAATTTGACGAGTTTATCTAATTATTAACGGGTATGATAAAACCATGTATATATTTTGAACTATTCATGCCTTTATCAGTGCTGTTGTGTAATTAATTGAAACATTTCTGCAAATACTGAGTGATAACAGGGTTGTTTGTTTACTATTTGCAGCTTAGCAGTTAAATATAGAATTCGCCAGAAAATGACCTTAAGTGGATGAAGAGTGAAGATTGTATTTGATGTATGCATTTAAATGGAAAATGTGTCTCTTGAGGCCATAATTACTTTATAATTACTTTAAAGTCACAAAATCCGTTGGCAACATTTATCAATAAGCCGCAATTTATATTCAAATACGAAATCTCTGCTTAAAGTTTATTTACACTCATTACTCTGTACATTTCAAATGATATCTTCGCCAATGGCACTCAAACAATTGCAGTATTTGAGTAAAATGTGGAAGCAAGCAGTACATATATATATGTTTATATATATTTATATATATGTATGGAATATGAATAGAAATTTGTGCCGACAGGCATTTTTGGCCAGAAACGAACACCAAGCCATGTTAGCCTGGGGTTATCATTGTTATGCACGGAATTTGTTTAATTATGCTGGAAGTTTGTGGGTTCATTAAAGTGCTGATTACTAATATTTCAAATGTCTGGCCAGGAAATCCCTCAGCATTGTGTTTAATATTTGCTCAGCCAATTGAGTCGAATACAAGTTTATACACAGTTCACTATATTTCAGCTGCAGTTGGGTTGAGGACCTCCTGGGGCGTTGTGGCTGCCACACGCCTGCCCCCACAAAAAAGACGATTCTAGCTCTTATCTGGACTGGCGTCTGCTGACGAAGTGACTCTTGGCCTGGTTGGCTGCATATTTATTGCAAATTACAAAACCCGAAAGTCGCTTGGCTCGAAATAAAATCTCATTACTTGCAGCAGCCTAAAGCACGCGCCTGATAAGGCCAGAGTGGGTGGTGTGTGTGGGGGGAGGGGGATGTGCGACTGTTTGGGGGAAGGGGGGTGTTTCTGCCTGCTCCCAATTGCAGTTGAGCAGACATATTTGTCACTTATGAAAGGGATAATTTGCCACGCTTGCCAGCAACAACAAAAAAGTCAACGGGGCGGAGAAGTGGGAAGGGTGCGCTTCGGGATTTGTACAAAAGAAAAATGCCTGTGGCCAGTTCAGCAAGGGTAGGGGTTTGGGGGTGTAAGGCAACGCAATTGCAATCGACTGTCGGCATTTTTATGCAAAACTTTTTAATCACATTTTATTGACACATTTGACAAGGGGAAGGGGAAAATGGCTGTGCTGTTTCTCGGGGGAATCGATTTCCATTTTTAAATTGGGCAATTAAGGGCGGCTGACTGCTGTTGCTGCTGTTGCTGTTGCAAGCATTGCCCGATAAGCAATTTGCAGCTGGCAAGTACCCTCATTGTCACACACACACACTCACACACACACACACACATACGCCTGTTCAACTCGAGTCGACAATTGCCAAATTTAAAAGCAATAAACGTACGAGCAAATTTCTGGGTTTATGCCACGTTCTTTACTTTCCCTCGTTTTTCCGTCTTCTTTTTTTTTAACTGTTTGACAAGGGGCGGCAGCGCGTGGCACTCGGCACCCAGCACGTTGCAGCCACCACCAGCCACCCTCTTCAGTCTCCTCAGCAAGTGTCGTGAGCTGTGAGTCTGACTGGCATTCCGGTGCTGGCAGTGCCATTTCTGAGTTAAACATGCAAAGGCTTCCCTTTCATTTGCGCTTTCAATGCCAATTGAAGCGCACCCCAAAAGAAATTCACAGCCCTCAGCACAGCACCTCGCCCCCTTGCACAACCCATTGCAGGGCAGAGTTCAAAATGCGCTTTGGAAAAATGTCAAGTGCGGAATGTGCACTTTTGACAGTTTCAGTTCATTCGCCAGTCACTCACACTCAGGCACACACACACCCGCCCCTCGTCCGACGTCTGGCGAACCCTGACAAGCCAGTCCTTAACCCTAAAACATCCCTCACACACTGACTGCCATCCAGACACGTACCCATAATAAAACTTGCAGCCGACTCAAAAACAAAGCGATGCGATTAGCCAAGTTGGGTGACTTGCCAAATACCCAGTAATCAATAAATACAAGTGCATTTATAAATTGCCAGCGCAAGAGTAAGCTACAAGATGCTGCAACTGCCAAATATTAGTTGAGACTCTAGTTTTGCATTTTTCGATAGCTTTCTTTATATTTTGAGTTTATTGTTTTTTTTTTTTTATATTTATTGTATTTTTCTAGATATGGTTTGGATGCGAATAGTCAAACGAGTTTCGTGTCGGGGCCAGTAATAGCTTAGCGTCCCCAGATCTCAACGGTGGAGTCCATGCCCTGGCTAACCAGGCTGCGCAGATTGATTTGGACAAAGCGATAGCCGGGACCACCGGACCACAGACTGGGCGTGGCACCGGAGCTGTTGCGGAAGTTATCGATCACATTGACAAAGGTTATGTTATACATGTTGGTGGTGCCCTAAGAAACCAAACAAATCTATGTTAAATGAACTGCAAACTGAATGGAATTCGCTATTGACTTACGGAACGGGGGAAGTCCACGTTGACGTTCCAGTAGTTGTTCTTGATTGGGTTACGCACCTCCGTTTGGCGGGACAGCAGATAATCGTTGCTGTTCTTCTTGCCCCAGGAGGCGCTGTAGGCCTGGCTGGCGGCGAAAAAGGCCAGAAGGAGAACGCAGCTGTACTTGAAGTTCATTGTGATTGCTTGAAGACTCTTTGTTTGACTCTGATTCAGTTCTGCTGCGATCGCACTTTATATAGCAGCTGGTCAGCTGTGAATAAAATTGTCTTTTTTTTTGTTGCCTTAATCTTTAATTAACTTTCATTTAGCCAGAAGTATTCTTTTTTTGGCAGCTTATCACTGCGGGCCCATGGGCGTAGAAAGAGCATACAAAGCTTGAGAGTTCTGCGAAAAGATAAAGCGTAAAAGCCCAGCCCATCAATCAATTGACTTGATAAGGCGAAGGAGATCGATAATTACAGTAATCAAATAAATTGCGGATAAGCTTAAGCAAATGTTATTAAAAACTGTGCAAATTGAAGCAGATGCATAACATTGATATCGATATTGATCGATATGATCGGTGTGATCACCAGCTTGAAGAGGAAGAGCTCAATCGTAGACAATAAAGAAAAGAGACGGATTTCTTGACGTTGGACACGTTTGCTACATTTCGATCTATCCTCTTTACACTTTGCTTACAGGGTATTGCAAACAAAATCAAATATTAGAAAACCGTCGGGCAGGAAGAACCATTCTCACCCTCGAATCCATTCACAGCGTGTGTTTTTTATGTTTTTAATGTGTTTCGCTGTTAGTGCCGCATTTGGTTGCCCGCTGCTGTTGCTGTTGCTGTTGCTATTGCCAGCAATTGGAATTAGTTGCTGCTGCTAACAAAATAGCAGTAAAAAGGAACTTAATGCGACAGCAGTCGACAACAAAGCCAAGAACAACAAGAACAAAAAGAAACGGAAAGCAGCCAAAGAGTTGGAAATGCTAAAAGCAAAAAAAAAAAACAAAAAAAATAATAAAAAAGTAAAAAGAAGAATGGCAAAAAGTAAAGTATAAAGTTGAAAGCACATAAAAGCGCTTAGTTGCTTTGCCTCAAAGCTCAAAGCGGTTGTCGCTTAAAGTTGCCACCAACAGTTGCCATTGTTGTTGCAGCTGCCGCCTTTTTGTCTTTTTGTTGTTGTTAATTGCTGACTTAATGGCGCTTTAATTAAATCGCAACACTGCAGGCGGCAACTCGACTTAACGTGCCACACAATTTACCGTAAATTAAATACGCCGTCGGCTATATATATGTATATATATACATATTTAATAACTACATCTGTACACTTTTGTACACTTTTGTTGCCAACTCACAAAGTTCTTAACTGTTTGCGCCAAAAAGTTGCGCAATTTTTATCAATAACTGTAAACAAATCTGTTTGTGCTGACCGCAGACAAGAGATAAGCTACTGTTGTGGTAGCTCTTGTTGTTGCAACTTGCAAGTGATTCATTTGGCTGCAACCCCAAAACTATGCAGCACTTCTTCTTCACAGCTGTCTGCAGCCTGTTTCGATTTGTATGCTCAGCTGGCTGGGCACCCGCCTGGGCACCCGCCTGGACACCCGCCTGGGCACCCGCCTGGGCATCCGCCTGGGCCACCCGCCCTTTGCCATTCATTGGCTGGCCATTGTCTATTGTGGTTTAATTGCTGCTTTTATCATTCGCATCGATTCGATTCGTTTCAACTTGAATTATCGTCGTTGTTGTTCTTTGCGAGATGCGAACTACAAATTTGGTGGAAAATTGCAATTAACCCCGAAACAGTTGCCATTTAACGCAAGAACAATGGCAACTCTTGTTGCTGCACCCAGCTGGAACTGACAACATAAATAAATTGCCGAGCAGCAACAATTGCTCCAGCAATAAAAAGACGGACTGAAATTGCTTTTTATGCAAAAGAAATCGTTTCAAGTTGCCCACCCAATTCCAATTTTGTTGAATTTTCATGCATACTAAACTACTTACGTAGGGAATAATGTTGAAAGCTATATTTTTATATTTGCAACTCATACACTCAATACATATATATATATATATATATATACATTTGAGCTAGGCACATTCTTGGTTTAATGTTGTTTCTTTTTTTTTCATATAATATTTACGTTTAATCAAATGGAAAATCCGTTGCAATAACTGAAACTGTAATAATAATATCACAGTGCCAGAGAGCTGCACCCTTGTGAACTGTACATGTGTGGACACATTGCTGCACATAGATATATGGCTACATATCTGCGCTTGTACATCTCGTATTCGTCTCAAATTGCAGTAAATATCGCAGTATAATCTCTATCCGATTTCTATACACTTGCGCATAGCACTTTAGTTTTTATAGCTGATATGCGTAATAAATTGAAATAGATAATATTTCAACTACAACAAAAAGTTGAAATGCATATGATGAAAGCTGACGAATGCCCTGAATTTTAGAAAAACTTACCATTTTATTGTTTTGTATTCTTAATCATATTGTTATTATATTATTGGAAGATTGCCCACTGAGCTACGAGGTCTTTAAAGAAGGCAGCATCTAATCTGCAACTATCAGTCAAAAGAGCAAATTTCATTACTATAATTTCAAGAGAAGACAAAGAATTTTTTTCTAAGAATCAGGTTTACACATTTCTAATTTTTTGAAATATTTTCTAATATTAGGAAATATATTTTCAAAAAATATAAAAAATTAAATTTCTTACATTGGGAACTTTATTTTCATATATATTTAGAAATTATTTCTACAAGCAGGAAATTTAGAGTGATTTTTTTTGGACATCATAGAAAAAAACAGTTAATCAGAATGTTTGTTGGACGAAAAGCAGACAAAAACCAAATATAACCTGGCAGAATGTTATTAATGATCCAATTATATATATCGCAGAGTTGTCAAATATCTGTAGGAGTGTTCAAACCACGTCAGCTTAAAAATAACAATTCTTTCGTGTTTTGATTTGATTTCTCCTTATTGCGTAGCATTGAAATGTATTTATTTTGTGGTTGTGAGCTTTACGGAGTGCAATCAACGTTTCACCATAAATTGTTTTTTACACACACACACAGCAATTTGCATATATCATTTTAATTAAAGTCGCAATAGAGTGCATAAAAAATACATTTGCCTCACCCCTAAACCACCCTATACAGCCACGAAATTGATTATATTCGCTGGGTTCCACAATTTGTTTACAAACATCAAATAAATTGAACAAACAAATAACTATACAAAAGTTTCCAAATTGTATTATGTGACAAAAATTACAATGATGAAAATTAAATTCTTTATCTTTTCCCATATATTTTCTTTAATGTGCTATTCATATTTTTTTTATCAAATATGCACAATCCATAATTGAATTGAAATCCATTTAATCAGCACATATATCAACAAATGCCTTGAAACTATAAAATCACTTATATAATGACAGCAATTTTCTGCAATTGTGTAAGCTGTCAATTAAATAGATTAATCAGTTAAATTTTAATATCATTACAACACAGGTCGTATGCGTAATGTAGAAAGGTATGAGACTGACTAATGGCTTAGAACTCGATCTCTAGATTTGAATTTCAAAGTTACTTAACAAAGTAACTTAAATAGAAAATGTCTTAAAGTGGATTTTTGAACTCGATCTGTGTGTTAAACAAGCTTAAATTTTCATCACTCTAAATATAAAATGTACCTATATAAAACATGCGAGTTGTTTGACATTATTTATCCATTTATTGTTGCTGAGGGATCCGCAGACGACGACGCAATCTGTGTCCCTTGCTAAGTGTTGTAAATGGTTGCAAATGCACACACGTCATTAGTGTTGACAATTATGAGAGCGCATAAAAACTTATTAAGCAGCCAGCACACAGTACACAGCACACAAAACACAGCACAGCACGGCTCAGATTGGTTGGGCGTGCCGGCAGGCGGTGTGGTGCAGTCCGACTGGTGGCGCAACTGATGTTCGTATGTGGCACTCGATTTCGGGCACGCACAGCAAACAACTTTGGCATCACCCAAAGCCTTTTGGTCAACTGTGAGTTGCTCCAGTTTTTGCCAGCTCAGCGAGCAAACATACAACGTGGCACTTTTTATTCTGCCACTTGCCATTTGCCACATGCCGCTTGCCTCGTGCCACTTGCCACTTGCCACTCAACGAAGTGCTGCCGTTATGAAAACCAGCAGCGAATGTTTTGCGACTAGCAAAAACAAAAAAAAAAAATCAAAAAGGAAACAAAAAAAAAACAAGAGAAAAACTGACAGTGATTTTGTAATTAGACCGTTGTCAGGGCGGGGGAGGAGCAAGTGCCAGGAGTGGAGGTCAGAGGGCGTTCTCCAAATGCGCCGAGTTCAACATTTGACACGCACAGCAAGTTTGTATTGGGTAAGAGCCAAGCTGAAATTGACTGAACGTAAGCAGTTTCCGGTCCTATGCATGCTAAAGGCACTGCTCACAGAAGGACATATTTCAGCACAGTTATAACTAATTTTTCTGGTCAGAAGCATGCCAGAAACTACTTTTAACAGACTATCTGCCAAAATCACAGCTCACAGAAGGGAAATCACCATCAGTTTCTCAGCTTGGACTTACCTACCAAGCATTCGGGCAAGTGTATACTAGTTGAAATGAAAAAATGACTCGGATTTTCATGTGGCGTGTGGTTTGTGGCAATAGTTTCTACTGGGCTGCCGCGTACGTGCGACGGCATGGACATCACGCATACGCCGCGTTAGCCAAGACAAAGCAATCAAGCAAGCCAACAACAAGTGACAAAGCAAACGAACGAGTTGAGTGCAGTCGACGTTGCAATTTGAATTGTCTGTTGCAACTGTGTCAACTCTTTCTTGGGACTCCTGGAATGCTGTAAAACCCAATAAGAGATAATAATAGTAAATAGAGCTTTGTGTGCGTTTTTGATGATTCAAAAGGAACATTTATTTAATTTGCTTTTGTTTTTCATTTCATTTAGTTGTTTGTTGCTTGTTGTTGTTTGTAGCTGTTGTCGTTTGAGCAAAAATTGAATTTCTGCTTTTGCCGTTTTTTTTGTTTTTGTTTTGCTATCTTAAATTGCCACCACCCACAGAGACAGAGTTCTCAGAGAAACCCAAAAACTGTCGCACAGATGATATTACATTTAGGATGTGTGTGTCTGTGCGTGTGTGTGTGTGTGTGTATGTGTGTGTGTGTTTGCATGTTCGTATTGTGGGGTGGGCTGTGTTTAGTGATGTGTGTATGTGTGTGTGTGTGTGTGGGTTACTTTAGCAAATATTTATCCAATACACATACATAGTATACTAGGGTACACATATATCTTAAGTTAGACAGAGACAGTGAATACATCTATATAAAAATTGGGTAGTGTTAAAGAGTGAGAGACGTTTAGAATCTGAATGATGATAATTTTTAAGGTTTTGTTTTGCTTTGATTGCTGTGTGGCAGAGCATATATGTGTATGTGTGTGTGTGTGTGTGTGTGTGTGAGTGTATTTTGTATATATATATATGTATGTGTGATTATGTGTGTGTTGTCTTAAAAATACATAGAGAAAACCTAGTTGATGCATGTTCTAGTCGTCGTATCCTTTTGCAGCTTTGTATTTTCATTTTGCTATTTGGTATTTGGATAGTAGCAAAATGTCCCCTGGGGATATTGTTAGCTATTTGTTTTTGCATTCGTTTCGCTTTAGAGTTGTTCAATGTGATGACAAATATACATAGATACATACATATACAAATACATACATACATTCAGGATACATACAAGTACGAGTTATAGTATTATATGTAAATATATAAATGAAACACATTCAGTTAGTTATAGTAAGTGTGTGTGTGTGTGTGTGTGTGTGAGTGTGTGTGCTTGTGTGTGTCAGTGTCAATTATCATTAACTATTTAAAATTGTTTTACACTTAGATGCATCTGCCTAGCAGCTTCACATACTTAGCATATACTAGATACATACAGTTGAGAGATCAGAATCTGTTGCGACACATTTAGCAGAGAATTCTATTTTCTAGTCATTTAGTATTTAGTGAGTACTCGTATTTGGTAGTAGTAACATTCATATTCATTCATCAGTGTTGCCATTACCTTTGAGTGCAAAGTAAATATATGTTGAGCTTGAGTTGACAGTATTTTGGTTTTGTTTTTTTTTTTGGGTTTTGGTTTTGTTTAGTTTGCCTATGCTTAAAAATAAAACATACATTTAGTGATATAGCTTACATAGCTAGACGAATAAGCAGCGGTTAGTGTTTGAAATAATTACTTAGTATCTGTATTTTCTGTATTTATTTTGTTGTTGTCGGTTTTTGATTTGTTGGTATTTGGACTATCAAGCACTGATTGTGCTTTCATTTTATTGCACTTTCAACAATTACAAAAAACATTTAATCTATATTTTGATGTGGTGCTGTTTGCTATTTAAGTTGCTGGTTGGTTAGAAATTTCAATTTTTTGCTTGCATGGTTTTATGAGCAACTTTTAGTTGCCTTTGTCAACAGAAATGCAAATAATAGCATAAATAGAAATAGAAACAGAAACAGAATCAGTGTAGCGCAATGCAAACTAAAGCTTAAACATAAACATCAACAATAATATCTTAATCTAAGCTGGAAACAGTACGAGCAGTCGAAAAAAACAAGGGACAGCAATGAAAACTTTAAACTTGGGAAAAATGCCCTCCTAAAACACGAGTACACTGAGCCAAGCCATCAGACAAATATGCAAATATTGAATTAATAAGTTTCTAAAGAGCTTCTTTTGTATTGAGTAAATGCAATTGAATTTAAGATCCAACAAAATGCTTGCTTAGCTTTAAGTGAACTCAATAATATAATCAAACTTGCACTCTGCTAAATACTTGCTCTTTCTAAAACTCAAGACAGACTAGACTCTAGAGTTAGCTGAAGTAGTTGTCAGTTGTTAAAACTAAATAAGTGTATTGTTTATTGGGTGTGTATTTTCTTTGGTGGTGGTGGTGTGTGTTGTGTGTGTGTGTGCGGTGTGTGTTGTGTGTAGCTTTAGTGCTTTGAGTCTCTTAAGTAATTTGTTCATAACTATTAACTTTAGCTCGGGTCATTGACAAGTCTACGTTTAACAATTGCATTTGCCTCACAGTGTCTGCCGTTTTCACCTGATTCTGATTCTAATTTGAACTTCAGCTGTCGCTGTGCCTCTTTTTGACTCATTTGGACTCCATTTGACTTTGTAATCAGTCGAGAGTTCTTCTTATAAATATTATATGTGATAATAATCATAATATGTAATAAAAAAATGCTCGTTGGTAAATAAATAAATATAAATATATCGTTTCATAACAATTGAGGACAACATTTGAGAACAAAAGATTCCGTATTTTGTTGTCGCACATTCAATTCTAATTCTTCGCCTTCTACTTTCTCTCTTTCATTCACGCTCGCTCTCTCTCTCTCTCTGTTTGTGTGTCTACTTTTCTCTTTTCTTATACACATTCAATAAAATATGCACTCTCCATTAATTCACAATCGTTTATCTTTAATTTAACTTTGCATATCGCAATCTGAAGTGTATACATATACTATTATATAAGCATGTGTTCTTATGTGTACTCAATTTCTAGCTACTTAAATACCCAACTGGACTTACTGGGTACCAATGTGTTCCAAAGAACGCTTTCGCTTCGATTACAAGGCGAATTATTGAGCTGCCTCATAGACACTTTCCATACAACAAGGACTATGGGAAAGTTATTCGATTTTAGACGAGGAGATAACGTTTTTGGGAACACTGCTGTATTGGTATATTTGCGTATTTTGAAGTGCAATTGTCTGCAATTGGTTTTGATTTAATTGGATTCGTGCCACTTAAACGCCTTAATATTTACTTAGACAATACGTCACTATATAATATTTATATATATGTACACAAACATACATACATTCAAAGGTTACACACGCCAGAGAAATTGTTAACAGGTAATTCACATTAAATTCTCACATTTAAAATGCAAAAGTTTTCAATTAAATTTATCTTACTTAAGTATCTCGCTTATGCATTTATTGCATTCAGTAAATTGCCCAGCTGCAACCACTATCCACATGAATGATTGACCTGCAGTGCTCTTTGAGTCAGTTCATCATCCTTAGATATACATGCCCAGATCAACGTGAAAGTCCTGCAGATAGGACAACAGCTGGGAAGGTGTCGGACGCTGTTTTGGCTCGCAGTGCCAGCAGCAGTTCATAACCGTAAAACTGTGGGTCAAAGGCATGGGGTAGGGATTGTTTTTTGGGTTGGTGTAAAGGGTTGGTCGGTTATTGGACTACAGTTAAGTCTACTCACAATTCATCCGGACAGTTGACGGGCTGCTCCAGGCGGTAGCCGGCAGCCAAGTAATTGGTAAGCTCAAATATGTCCACCTCCTCGTGCGGCATCTGGGCGAGTGTCACCAGCTCCCAGTAGAGTACGCCCAGTGCCCAAACGTCACCCTGTGTGGTGTAGACCTTCTTCTGCAATGACTCCAGCGACAGCCACTTCAACGGACGATTCTCGTTGTCGCCCAGGCAGTCGTAGTCATCCGGAAAGAGATCTCGCGAAAGTGCGCTATCGCAAATCTTCACATACGCCTCCTCATCCACGCTGTGAATTGACATGGGAATTATACATTGTGCCCCCCACACCCCCTCATCTTGCCTGTGTACTTACTAGCAGTTACGTGTGGCCAGATCCTTGTGCACAATGCCCAGCGAATGGAGATAGGCCAACGCCTTGGTTATATGCAGTCCGAACTCGACCAGTTGGCGAGTGCTCAGCGCTGTGCTCGACTCCCTCGACTTTTGCAAGTAGCTGTCAATGACATAAATCACAGTTAAAGAAATATTTGTCGTCATCTCGAGAGCAGCTGCAGTCAACTCACATCTTCAGATTACCCTTGGACGGATAGGGATATGCAATCTCTGGCGGACCGGGCAGCTCCGTATTGGCCAACAAGGGCGCCAGTATGTGCTGATGACTGACGCCAATCAGCAGCGAGGCATCCTGCAGCAGGCAGGCCACCTGCGTCAACGAGGCACCATCGATTACCGTCTTGACCAGCGCATCGCATGTCTCCCCCAGCTTGCCCGCATAGATGCGACCGAAGGTGCCCTCCTTAATCAGCTGCTCGTAGCTCAAGGCGCCCGGCTGTACGCTGGGAATACGACGCAGACGCTCCTTGGTCTTGTCCCCATGACCGTGACTGGCCATAGTGATGGTGCTGCCGGTGGCAATGCCACCAAAGAGGCTGCCACTCACATTGCCACGACTGCTCTTTGGGGTCGTCATACTGCAGACCTGGCAAACGACAGAGAAAAAAGGGAACAAACTGGTTAGTAAACTTTTTAGACATAAAGGGCCATAATAGTTGTGACTTGACTTAATTTTAAAGTTGCTTGCAAACTATTTCTATTGATAGGTTAGGGTAAACTATCCTTTGATTGGTCAGATAAGGCAAAAGGTTCACATTAAAAGATTATTAAAGATAACTTGACCCATTAAAGAAATATTTAAGCTTGTTGCTTTTCATATACTTCCTGCTAATCTTTCGTGAGAGCTTAAATTCATTATGTATATATATATACATATATATATTGCGATTGTAACCTTGTAGCAATCAATCAAGCACATTTCATTTATAGAAACTGTGTTAGGCTAGAACTCATGTCCTATCAAAAAGTCTTCAACTCTATTTCTACACTAAAAACAAACTCTTTTTAGACAATTGATGAATTTTGGGATGTAGCAGATTGTAGTGAGTGGGGAGTGGTGGTAACTGGGTGGACTGGTGGCGCTACCGGCAGGCATAATGTAACAAAAAGGGCAATGAAAACGCAATTTCATCTGCCGGATTTGCATCTTTCAGTTTGCATCCGTTTACCGTTAGTCATGCACTTGGCTGCGCTCCGTTCATTCATTTTAATGAATTGAGTTCCGTTTCCGCTTGAAGGAACTGCTGATGTTGCCAACTGGCTGGCGTTGCCAACTCCGTCAAACGCTGCTTGCTCTGCCTGCGCCATAATTTGTGCATAAAGTAGGGAGTGTGGCCCATGGTGGAGTTACAAGGGAGTGGGGGCCACTGCTAGTGGGGTAGTGCCCGTATCCGCCGGGATAGCCGTAGTTGTCTTACGGCATGAATAATTTATTGGTTGGCAAAAAGCTTTAATTCGTCGAGCATTATGTTTGCATAGCCTTGTGCCAGGAGCCAGAAGACAGGCCGAGATACAGGGAACTGAGGAGGGGGAGCAGGAGTGGAAGGTGCAGGAGTAAGCAGAAGCCAAGCCCTCGACTAACAACAACAACAACAACAACAACAACAACAACAATGTGGAGCACAGCTGTAGGAAATTGCTAGCTGAGTTGTATAAACAAGGGCTTAGGAGGGATGGGCGGAAATGGGTGGATAGGGGCCTGAAAGGCACTCAAGATAAGCAGAGCAGATGGGAGATAGGGCAACAGCAGAAGCCGTAGCAGCTACTCTCTTTAGCCTTGCCAGTAGCTCATTTATTTTCATAAAATTCACACAGCGAAAATCATTTACCCGACCGGGATGGGTCTAAGGGATGGCGAGAAGAGAGAGAGAGAACGCTGGAGAAGGAATCTCAATACGCTGGTCTAATAAACTCAAGAAAAATCTCTTCATTTCTTTCTTAATTTGGTGTGGAAATTTACATAAATATGGCACAGCGTGTCTGCCCCATTTTTGCTGGGAAGCTGGATGCAGCAGGGCAGTGGTAGTTGGAATGGGATTTGGTTGCCACCTGAGAGACTCGCCAATAATTTCGTATATTAAAACAAACAGCTTCATTCGAGACGACACAATATGCGTGTGCTTGCCACAATATATTGTGGACTATTACGCTATCTCTACCTACATGACTGTTGGCAATTGTCCTGCCAATTGTAAGCCAGCAGGAGCAGCAATAGCAATAGCAACCAGTAGCAGCAATAAAAACAATAGTTGTTTGCCTTTTGTTGGGTCATTTTATTCATTATTGCCTTCACTGCCACTTTACTCCGACAGTTTGCCTGCCCCCGTACCCTCTGTCACATCTTCTTTCCCCCATCACACTCTCTCACTGTTGTGAGCCAGGCAATGGTCGGCTGTCCTTTATTGTACTTGTTTCTGCTGCTGCGACTGTCGCACAAAGAAAATTCAATTAAAAGGCAACAGTATCGCACTCCATCATCAAAGCTCTAGCTCCAACACCAATACCAGCTCCTGCTTTAGTTGGCTCTGGCCCGGCTCATCAACGCTCTCGCTCCTCCACGTCAGCGGAAGTTTGTAAATGCGGCGCTGGCAATAAATCCTTGTCGTCCAACTGGTCCAACGACATGCAAAGCGCTCAGCATACAATGCCACAGCTTTAGCCAGGAAAGGGGAAGGAGCGGGGGTCGGAAAAAGAGCGAGAACAGCAATGTCACCGACAGTGCGCAACAAAAGTGTCTGCGGACTGTACCGGCGTCGCTTTTATTGCACCAACTGTGTAAGGTCCTCTCCAGCTTGTTATATATATATATGAAATATATAAATTTGTATGTTTATTGCTTTTTTGTTGAGCATTATTTGAGCAGAGCGTTGTCCCCTAATGAGCATAGCTCAAGTGTAATTAGATTTCATGTAATCGGCTTAGTATTAAAGGCACTGTTGACTAACGCTGCATTAAGTCTATTTGGAAACTGTATCTGCAGTTAAGCTTATCCGGCTATATAGCACAGATATATAACAAAGCAGGTAAACATAAACATAAAAAGATACTGCATCTACAACAACGGGTTGTATCAAATTTTGGGAGTAGAATTTATGCAAGGGTGAACAAGCACGAAAATAATTAAATTGGTCATTAGCATTTAATTGAATGACCAAAGGTGGTAAATGAAAAAGGAAAGACCAAATACCTGCAATAACCTTGTTAAAACTAAACCACATTGAAAAAAAAAATACTCGTCTCGTAGAAAAACTTTAGAAGGCAGATTGAAATTGCCGCAAAAGTAAACATTTGCTGATTAAATGAGATTCAAATGGATTTATAAGCTTCTCAAATTCAACGATGTCATAGTTACCATCAATTATTGAAGCTCAATCAACTGATGAACAGCAACTTTGATGCTGATGACCAATTTCGATTGGAAAGGCAGCAGTGCATTTTGGGTAAATGAACCACCATCAGAGTGATGTATCCTGCATGCCGAAAGCTGAGCTATTTTTGTGAGGCATATTAAAAGTGCATGTCAAATAGACAATATTGCATTGGATTCTGCAGCTCATGTTCAAGTTGTTGTTGCTTTTGTGGGTTATTGCTTATTGCTTGAACCGAAAATTGGATACCATTCGTTGGTGCTGTCAACCGACTTTCTAGTCGCAGCTCTCTCATCTCGCTTTGCATTGACATCCAGATGAGATGGGAATGCCCGAGAGGAGAGAGGAATATGGCAGTCATCAAGGGGTAGAGATGAGGTTTGCTTGTTAGTATAAATTTGCACAAATTTAAACTCTATGCGACAAACAGGGTGGCAATGGAGAGTGTCAAAGAATAGCGAAAATAGAGACCAATATGGGAGAGAGAGCGAGGCTGGGAAGTGCGAGCTTCTATGTGTTGCTAGCTTGCCAACACAGGCGACACTTGGCAACACATAACCAACAACAGCCAGCTATACCAACAACAACAACAACAACATGGCTCAAAGCGTTGGCAATGTTGACGTTTGGTTTGCAGCTGTTTGGCTTTGTTGTGACATTTCTAATGACAACAGAACATGGCAGGCAGGCAAGCAGGGTAGGGTAGGATGATTGTTGAAGGGCAGGGGTGTTGGCTGCGTAACTGCTGGTGTGCAAATGACACGCACACACACATTCACACACATGCACACACCAACACTCATACTCGCAGACACACAAATTTCGGCTTGTACACTTGACAGGCGTCTGATTTGTTTATGTCACTTGCAGCTCTACGGCTACCCACACATAATACATACAACACACACACACACACACATTGTACTCGCTCTACAACCACAGCGCTGAGCTGCTGACTGGCTCGTAATTAAAAATGCTTGATGACAATTTTACCAACATTTCGTGTGCCTCACAGCGTTTTTGCCTGCAACACGAACTTTCAGCTCACAAACAACAACAGCAACCAGCAGCAGACAGAAACTACAAGCAGCAAGTAGCTGCAGCAGCACGAACTATAACAAGAAGCAAGGGTCCGAGACAATTTAAGTGTAATTTCAGCAAGCCACAGTGACACAAATAAGTGCAAAAAAAACAACGAAAAAATATATATTTGAAAATTTTTAATTTATTTGCGCTTACAACAAGAGAATGTTGGGAAGTAGTTAAGAGGTACCCATTGCTGGTTGTAGATTAAATATAAAAAAAGTTTGTTCTAACTAACTCAGTGACTAACTGACTGACTGACAGGTTGATTGATGACTGGTGATTATAGCTCAGCACATATGGAAAGAGTTGAAAAGGGATTACGAAACTTTCCCTTTGGTGGTAAAATATACAACACTGGAAATTTTTAGAATGCTGTTAGATAACCCTTTTATTATTTGTCGTCATATCGACTTCTCTTGAAGAAACATTTTTTCTTTGAAAAATCCATATTAAAATTTGATTAACTAACTTGATGTACCCACTGTGCATTCTCTTAATTGTTTTAAGCTAGAAAACGAAAGAAAATATGCAAATGTATGAAGCTGTCGCTTTTTCTCTTGCTGTTGCTGTTGCAGCCACAGGCAACGACAACGGCTGGTTACTACGGGGGAATACGAGCTGTCACCTTGGCATTACGATGCAAGCGGCATCTTAATGAACAGAAATTAGTCAGTTGACAAACGTAAAGTTTGTGCTCCAGCAAGAAAACCTGAGCTCGTAGCTCAATTATATTTCAATTTACCTGACTGCCTGCCAAGTTTGTGTGCTTGCTGCCCCTTTTCATTCATGCCATTTCACATTACCCATTTGCCAGCTGTGTTGAGTCGTTTGCAGTCGAGTTGAGTCGAGCCTTTAATCAAGGCTGGTGGAATTTTTAAGATTTTTTATTTTACTTATTTTCAACCAACTGAGGAAAACTCTCATTAATTTCGCATTTGGCTTTTAGCTATTGGCTGTGAGGAGAGTGAGTGTTCTAATTGGGTGGTGGTGGGGAAACTAATTTGAATTTTCGTTTGATTTATGCCTCATCGATTTGATGCATGGCAATTTGATGAGTTGCCGCCATGCTGTTGGCGTTGCCACCCTCCCACATTTTCGGTGAAACATTCGAACATTTAATAACAGTTTGGCAACTTTTTGGGCGTCTTTTGTTGTGGTCTTAAGCGTCTAATGCATAATTAAAAGGCCCGAAAGCCACGAGCCCCAATTAAAATTCTTAACCCATTTCGTTATCTATCACACGCACACATTTACACACACACATACACACACTCACCCGTACCTAATTACAGGCAATTACCTTTCAATTAAACATCGCGTGCCTGTTGACACGTCCACAGTTAAGTGTCTCTCATTAGGTATTCAATTGTTGCTTCGAAAAAGTATCTATTAATTAAATTGTTATTTAAAATGTTTTCGATTCTACTTTAATCTATTGATTGCTTGAGTAAGCCTAGCCTAACCTAAAATTGTAAATCGTAAGCATCGAAGATAATTGAATTATTTCTAACTTCATTGACAGCATTAGAGATTAAATAGGAGCTGGCAAACTAGCAGGTTAAGCGGCTTACAAACTAACGAAGCCGTTAATTAAAAGTGGAACTGATCAAATGAGAACAAAACATTTTTAAATTTAGTTTAGGTAGTCACACTTATTTTTTTGTAAATACAGCTATCAACCATAACATAAAACTCGCTTGAAAGCTGAATTTGTTCTCCATTTAATCTCTAGTTAAACTATAAGAAACTCTCGTAAAAGAAAAGTAAATATAAGTCGTAAGGCTTAAATCTCAACCGAGTGCTTTGTTTCCGTTCAGAGCAACTGCATGCTCGATAAAGCTTACTTCTCTTCTTTGCTCGTCTACTACAGATCAAGTGACACTTTAAGCTAATGTTATTTGTATATCAGAAGTGGACAACATAAGTTATTGTTGTCTGCACAGTTCAGTGTTTCATTGAACGAGCAAAACCATGATTTACGCATGGTCTCTCTCTCTCTATCCGCATAGCCCCAGGTAGTTAACACACACTGACCACAATGAAATCAGCCGAGAGCAACAAGCAAATCATCCATCTTATCGCATTGCCAGCATTCAGCGTCTACTCTAGAGCAGTGGGTGGTGTGAAAACCGCAGAGGCCTATGCCGTAAACTGCAGCTGGTCAAATCCCACACAGAGCCCATGTTGGACAGTAGAAACTCTCTCCTATTCTCTCTCTCTCTCTCTTTCTCTCTAACGATTTCTCTATGCCTGGGTAACAGGCAAAAAAGGCAACATCCGCTGGCGACTTCCGTTTGTCTCTCTGCGCTTGTCCCTCTGACAGGAAGTAATCAATAGTGTAATGGCAGACAAAAGCATCCGCCGCAGTTTGGCACTGGCCTGGTCCAGAACCTGCAGCTGAACTTGTCCACAAGCGCAAAGGGAAACTAGAGAGAAAAAACCAAAACAAAAAGTTGTGCAAAATTTGTGGAAAAAATCAACGGATGGCTACGCAATTTGTCAACCTTTGCCAACGGTGACTCCCCCCGTGGTTCCATACCCCCTCACCTGGCCAGACTTGTGTCCCGTCGCACATTAAATTATCCCCCCTTTCGACCCTGTCCTTTGTCTTGGTCCTTGTCGCAAATGTAAATAATGCGTTTTAATCAAAAGAACAACACTGGGAAATCCATTAACGGCGTACGTGCCGCACCCTATTTGCCCCAGTTGCCCCCAAGGAGGACAGTTTTCTGTACACACTCCTCTTGCCCCTCCCATTTTCTATGCCTTTGTTAAGGCCCAGGCTTAACTTTTCGCATGCTGCGTGCGTCATTTGCAGGTTGATTTACAAATTTCTTTAATGAGGCGACGACAACATTTTTAATTAGCACCTGTTTAGGTTTCACGAATCTCTCTCTCGTAATCTCCATAAAATACTCTGTGCCGGGGCGTGCTCCATGGAAATTAATTTCCAACTTTGCTCTATGTTTTCTCCTATTCTTTGCTCGTATGTTCCGCTTGGGTTGCTCACGCACTTCTTCAACTTTGCCCCCAAATGATGCCATTCAGATGCTTCGCGTGGCGGTGAGGTGGATCCTGTGCCAACTTCCAACCCATTCACTTAATGTAGTTGCTCGACATCTTCAACCGCAGCCGCCACTTAATCCCCTTCAATCCTCATCTCCTTCTGAGCTTAGTCCTAATCCAATATCCTAATGCCTTTTTATGTTTGCTTCGCTTACCCGCTCCCCGCAGTTAGTTGTTCTCCTGACCCTGCAATTGATTCATTCGAGACTTTTGTTGTTGTTGTTGCAATAATATTTTGCAAGTGTTTCTAAACAAGCACAAAGTCATGTTTCAACAGCTGTAGTCTGGCTTCCGTTCGCTGCTGTTGTTATTGTTATTTACCCTACTGTCTCCCTACCACCAACCAACCCTCCCCTCGCTTACCCATGCTTTTCCATAAGCTGTAATTGTTGTAGCTGCCGTTAGCTAAACTTTCGCTGCACATTAAAGCAATTTGGGCAACATTTATAGACTGATTTAATAGTAAGCGAAGCGAGTGCTTGCCGCTAGAATAGACACAGCGAGTGAGGAGTAGCGAGAGCAAGTGTGGGTAAGGATATGGATATTTCCACACAAGTGAGCAGATCAGGGCCGACAAAATTTCTGTGTGTGTGCACTTGGATATAATTGTTTGACTAAATGAGTGAGTTTCCACTCTGCGCCTGCCTCTGGCTCTGCATCTCCTTTGTCTCTTTGGCTGGTGCTTCAGTTTGCTTAACGCTCACATACACAGTCACATGAGTATGTAACAAAGGATGGATAATGGGGGGGTTATAACAAGAGAACAGCAATAATTATGGCAAACTCCTCCTTCTCGTCAGAGAGAGCCATATGCAATTTTGGGGCTCCACAATTGTTGAAATTCATTTAATTCTCCGTCGCATCCTTCAGTGCGATACGAGGATGACTCTTAACGTTGTGTATTATCCCAGACATCCCGATATCCCAGTTATTCATGTGAGTGCGTAAGTGAATCTATGTTTGTGAGTGCCTTTCACTGGGCATGTTTGTGGTTGTTCATGTGCTCCACTCCTGCTCCTCCTCGTCCTTCTGCTCCTCAGTCAAATGGCTCGAAACGGTTGCCATAATGACTATGAAATTGAAGTCTAAACAAACAGAAATCGTTTGAGCAAATAGCTGAGGCCAAACGAAAGCCAGGAAAGCACCAAGAATCAGATGGAGAAATGCTGAGGAATAAGCGGCAAATAAAAATTCGGAAGAGTCTCCATGGAAATTGAATATTTAATTATGCGTCGATGGAAATGGCGTTTGAAGATGGTGACGAAAATGGCCCAAACAATCATGATGATGGCGGCAAAGTGGAAGAAAACAAGAGGTGGGGTGGCTGACTTTGTTGTCTAGGAAAAATGTAAGCGTTGGTTCCTCTTGGGTCTGTGCAAAGTTTTCGTCAAAGCAACAGCAAAGAAGCTGCTAAATAATTTATTCTAATTTGGGACAGATTTGCCAAAGCCAAGAAGTTACAATTTCAGCGAGTGAAGAAGAGGGTAAGAGGAGAGTCGCAAATGAGTGAGAGAATGTATAAAAAGATTTGTGGACTATCATTAAATTAATTTGAGGGATTCGTATATGCAATGCTTGCTTGATGTTTGATAGCTGGTCTTGGGGTTTTAGTTGTGGCTTTCAGTTAGTTTAACTTTAGTTTCCTTAATTGCACTCAGCGAACATTTGGAAGAACAACAAAGAAAGGAAAATGAAGAGCAAGAGTTGCCTATCTTTATTTGTCTGGGTCTGTGAAGCACCTTTCGCTTATCTAAACAGACTCACACGCTTCCCCCAACTCTGTCAAATCCCCACTCTCGTATGAGAGCTCGTATCTATGTAATTTACCTCTGCCGGCAATGGGTTTGTGAATCGCAGCACAAGGTACGTGAGCATCACGCAAAACTTGCCCCAACCCCATTGGAAGCCAGGCAGCTGGCAACCCTGTCAGCCTGGCATCCTGGCACCCTGTCGAGTAAAAGGGAGAGTCGCATATTTATGAATGGCTGTTGTTTCGAGTTTAACGCACTTCGGGAGCTTTATCAGCTCGTAAATATAAATTAGAATTTAATTTTTATCGCCGAGGAAAGGTGGCTCGAGTGTGGTATTGGATATGGCTGCAGCCTTGGGAGCAATCGTCTGGTGAGTGCCACAAATTGCCACTGGAGTAGAGAAGAGTGGAGAGAATTGGCACTGGTGGCCAAGGCACCGACCGACCCACTGCAGGCTGAGCATCAACAGGATTCATTTCCATTTGTGCCTGGCACATGGCACGTGTCGCAACATATCAAAGGCATTGATTTACCTGAGGCCAGTCAACCCCCAGGAGGGAAATCGTGTGGCATCAGATTGAGAGAGAGAGAGAGGAAGTTGGATAGATTGGGACTCACCTGTGTTAGCTGCGAGGAGGTGTAGTAGGATATCCTCGAGGGACAGACCGATTCTGGCTTCGAGTAAATGGTCTCGCCGGTCTGGTCGCCCATTGGTAGCAGGGCGGTGGCATAGGGTGTGGGCGTGGGCGAGCTGCGGAAACCTATAGGGAAATAAGTAGTTTGTGTTCGATGACTAACATAATATTGGATTGTAAGGAGAGAGGGAATGGATGACTTACGGTCAAATATGCTGCACGACTTTTTGGTTTCCACCGGATATTTGTTGAGGCTGGCGATGGTCGCGTAGGAGCCGGTGGCACTCGGCGGTCGTCCGAGAGGATCAAGGCGAATAAATACGTTCTGATGACTGCCATAACCTGCTGTAGTGAAGCTGGTACTAATGGAAAGGTGAAGAGAAGAGTGGGTTAGTGTAATAAGCGGATAGATAATTGAATTGATGGGCCAATCAATCGGACTTACTGCAGCGAGTCCTGGCGCAGCTGTTTGCGAGCTCGCACATACATCATGCTAGCTACGAGGCCTACGGCGAGGACCAGACCCAAAGCACAAGCAGCGGCGCTCATCAGAGCGGGTCCCTGGGAAGGGGCGTGTGCTGGGGCTGGCGACTGGTTCGGCTCTGGTGAGATGCCTGCAATGGCAATAAGTAGAAACAACGATATGTAAGGATGACAAAGTGAGTGAGAGTGTTGGGATTTGAGCTTACCTTTGGCACAGATCTTGTTGCGCTTGAAGTGGAGCCGGGTATCGTTGAAGCGGGGAGGTCCTTGCACTACCATGTTGACATTCACAGGCAATTGGAGGCTGGCATTGCCCGTGCAGGGCAGGTAAACCAAGAAGGACTCGATCTCCTGCGGCACCAGGCCCTTGTGTGGAATGCTCAGCGTGGGTGTGCCCAGTGCGTCCTGGTCGTTGGCGTACTCGATGCTGATTGTGTAGCGCAACTGAGAATGGAATAAAGGGGGAGATAGCCAGTTAATGGAGTGCAAATCAAATTGCGAGTTAGATGAGAGTGAGGAGGGGAAGGGCTACTTACTGGATAAGCGATGAGACTTTGCCAGGAGAACTCCAGCTCGTGCACATCTGCCGGGACGGGGACGGTGAAGTGCATCGCGTATGTGTTAATGGCTCCCTCGTGAACGTAGAACAAATCCGCCTCCAGCCCTGCGAATGGGAGGCGAATGAGAATGTGAGAAGAATCAGGATGAGATTGGGATGCGGATGCATTCCAGGTATAAGGAGAAAGTTTATTTCACAATTTGCTTTGTTAGAAGTTCCCCTTGGAGTCTCAGTATGCGCAGTTTCTATCATTTTCTACTGCTGTGCAAACTTTGTGCATTTGTGTTTACTTTTTCCGCAAGTTGATGGCTCTGTTTCCCTCCCCTGCCACCTGCATCCACCTTTCAACTTCAACGGAAATTGATTTTCTCGACAACGCAACAACTGAGGGTAGCAGCGGATTGGCAGAGGGTGAGTGAAGTTCGGTAAACAAAACCCAAGACACAATAATAATCGAAATCGAATCCGTCACAAACAGGCAACAATGCAAGGGGCGTCAATTGGTTCTCGCTCTCGGGTGGTCTCAAATGACGCGCGACAGGCGACAGCGGGTAGCGGACGGATTTCAAATGGGGTGAGACCAAATATTAAAAGGTGTCAAGTGTTGTCTAACTCGATTGGAGGCGAGACATCAGAAACATCATCATCATCATCATCGTCATTCGCTTTGCTTTGTGTAACTCGTAACTAGCTTGGAAGCGCCCTAATCCCTGACCCCGACCCTGGCAGTAACTCATCCCTGCTGGCAGTGAAAGACGAGCTGTTCGAGTTAAAAAGACGTGAAATTAAATTTCTTCATCCGCTTTCATTGTTGCCACTGCCTCACTACCAAATTTCCCTAACTCTGCTCTTTCCTAGTCGGCTGCTTTATGGTGCATCATTTACTCCCTGGGATCAGGCTTAGTGGCGTTCGCATTTATCTTGGTTTCGCTTTGCTTTGAGAGTCGCAAATACTATTTACTCTACTCTACCTCCTTTCAGAAAGATACGGCGTCTGTTGCGGATGTTGAATGTTGCGTTTCCGGCGGAGGCAAGACTGAGTGAAGGACAACGGCAGAGCCGCGTATGTGAAAGTGCGCGCACTTTGGATAGAAGAAGAGGGGCTCAATTTTTAAAACAATTTCAAATCCAATTACAGAATAAGAAAAAGCATTTTTCGTTAGCTCCCTTCCATTCTTGGCTTGGCAAAGAACTTCCCCAATTCTTAAGCCATTTTTCTGAACAGTTTCATTTTGTTTTTGAATTTGAAATTGTTGAGCATCCCGCTGACTTCCTAGACTCTTCAAGTTAACCAAAGTGAGCTACTTTCCTTTTATTCCGTTTTCCGCTTTCCGCTGACAAACTGCACAGCTCTCAATGAAGCAGAAGAGAGTAAAACGAGAGGCAAGGTGCTGCAACTGCTGCTCAACTCTGCCCCTTGGTCTTGTTTTTCATTCATTTAGAGTATTCGTCACAGACTAAACAAAACACACAAACATAACCTCAAAACGACTCACATTAAAAATGCACAAGCACAGGAAAAGAACAATGTCATTCAGCCCGGAACAATGATGAAAGGATACAAACGGTGACAGAGGAATTGCAAGTGGGTTCTTGTAACCGCAAATGGAATGAGAAATGCACTTGTGACAAGCTTAATTAATTCAATTCTGATTGAAAACGGATGTGATTCACGTTTAGAGGGAGTTCAACTTTTCGATTGGCATTTCTAGCGAAATTTAAAACACATCCTGAAAGCATCTTTAGTTTCACTAGTCCCTTGTGCTAGCTCAGATAAAGAGGACATCCAACTTGGTTACGGGTCCAAGTCCTGCTCCGTCGAACTTTGGCCGTCTTTCATATCACACGCCTTGCACAGCTCCAACTTTGCCGTCGCCTGAGAAACTTTTGGCTCGTTCACAAGTCTTCTTCTCCTTCTGGCTTGCCCCAGTAAATTCCCCCTGCTGCCCGCCTGCCCATCCACCATAATTATAATACCTGCGATTGTCTGAATGGCTTCGCCGCACACACGTGACACTGCAACCGCAGACGCTCGCTGCCAGAGCTGGGTGAGGAGGGTGGAGGGTGGATTTGTGGACTGAGGCGGCAGGAGGAAAGCAGCGTCTGATTCCGACTTTGACAATGCCGTCACACAATTTGCATAAAAGATTAAGAGGATAATTAGTGTCATTAGATGGCAGCCGCTTTGAAGAAGTGCAACGTGCATTCCCTGAAATTATCATCTCTCTTACCCCGTCCCTCTAACCTGTTTCATTCTCTCTGGGTGACACCTAGACACGGCTTATCCCTTTGCAGTGAATGCAGTGCTTTTAATTGCCTGTGCTCCTGGAATCAGAGTAGAGCTCGGTACTTAATTGACACAGTTTACAAATCTCACACACCTTCTATTTCTTTCATGTTTTTCATTTTTCTTTGCAGTTTACTCAGCAATAAAGCGAATCGACACCAAAACACACTGATAAACCAGAGGAGGAGTTGGGGGTGAAGGGTCGAGGGTTGGTTTATTAATGTGGCGATTTTCGGGCTGTTTTCTATTCATTAAAAATAATTTTCTTTTGCATTAACTTTTAATTTAAAGGGAAATTCCCAGCCCAAGGTGGGAGAAGCTCAAGATGTTGGAAGGTCTTGTTTCTCGTGGGGTTTGGGGCCAAGAAATGTGCACATCAAAGTGAAACTTGTTGAAATTGCATTTTTACGCGCCCTTGCACACCAAGTTCTAGGAGGGGAGAAGGGGGTGGGGATGCGGATGGGGATGGGGATGGGGATGAAGATGGGGCAACCCTCCTGACTGGTGACTGACGCTGGCTGGTGTCGCTGGCAACATTGGGACGAAAATTGCTTGTTGCTGGGGCAACGCGATGGAATGGAAGGCAGAGCGGAAAATCTTCAACAAAAGCGTAAACAATATTTAATTTTAATGTTGTCGTCACTCCTTCGAAGGAGAAGGAATCGACATACATATAATATGTAGTATAGTTAGAGGGAGCAGAATAAAAATCGTTTAACTTATGCTGTGTGGAACTTTCCTTCAAATTGTGAGTAGACAGACATGTGAGGGCGGAATACTGAACTGATGTATGTACACGACTTTTATTACGAGAATGCATCACGTCAATCACAGTCAGGCCAGCAATAGAGGCACAACCGGAGAATAAAAGTATTTCAGAAATGTGCACACTTAAAAGGGGAAGGAGACTGGAGTTGGGGCTTGGAGATGGGTCATGCATCCCTGACGCGACTTCCACATGAACAAATAGCCATAGAGACATATGCGGAGGAGGGTGGGCGACCTGAAAACAAATCATGCAACAGAATGTCGCACGCGGGAGGAAGGGAAGCTGTTGATGAAAGGAGGGAAAGGGAAGGTGGGCGGGTCAGTTTGTTTGATTTCATGCTGCTTGTTAATTTTGAAATGGAAACAGACCGTGGGGGTGGCAAGTATTGCGGGGCGGGGGTGTTAACTGGTCGTTAAAAACATAACGAGTTCTGTGGATGGGGAAAATCAGAAGAAGAGGAAGGGTGACCGGAGGAAGTGACAGAAGAAATCTATGGGAATCATGCAAAGCAGAGGAAATTACAAAGAGCAACAAACAAAGTGGAAGATTCTTTGAGTTGTCGTTAATGAAATCCGATTTGCATTCAAACGGGAAAGGGTTGAGGATGTGCAGAGGCAGAGAGAGGGACAAAGCCGGCCGGGAGAGTGTATCATGCCTCAGCAAACTCGATTGCAAACCACCAGAGAAGTGCTACGAAGGGGCTAATATCAGAACAAGCTCATAAAGGAGCGGGAGGATTAAGATGGGGTCAAGTGAGACAGTGACGTTGGCCACTGTTACAGTTCAGAGTTGTGGGTTATTCGTCAATCTGGGACTCGTGTGGCACTTGTGTGGATTATTTTTATGCTGCTCAACTAATTGAAGTGCCGTGATTTGGCGATTAGGAGCGACGACTGTGAGTGAGCCTGCATAATGAGATGGAAGTATTTTGCTCCAATTACAGTTAAGTGCCGGAAAATGCTGTGCACAGCTAACGGACGAATGATGGAGTAGTGGGGTAGAGTTGGAATTGGAATTGGAACAGCTTCGACTCACATTTTGGAGCCATGAACCATTAATCAACGAGAGGCACGACGTCATTCCGCCCTGGCACGCCGAATGAATGCCTATTACTGTAACTAGTTTTCAGGATACAAATAGGAGTAGGGGCTGGAGCGGGGAAAGGGAGGGCTGGGCCTGACACAAGGTCGATCTGGAGGCACTTGAACGGTTGGCGCCATCAATAACGAGGCCTCGCTTTGAACAACAAGCTGCAAAACAACAAAACAAACAACAAAATGCTCAGCACTGGACTGTGAAGTCGTTAGCAATTGGAAGAGGGTGGAGGAGGGTAAGGAGGAAAGCCACTTGCAGCTGTCAACAGGGTGGCAAAGGTGCGAGGGTGACTCAGTCTTTGGTTCCGGGCTCCAGCCGGAAATCGATTTGTGTGGATTTGTTTTGTCGTGTTTTCGCGCAACTTTTGTGGTCGTCGTCGTCGTCGTCGTCATGGTCAACAATTATTTTGGAACTATTAATGACTGCGACGTGGTCTCCGCCTATTCAAGACCCCTCTACCAGGCCACTTCCCCACGCAGACATAGTCTGTTTGTTTTTCCTGTTGAGGAGCAATGAATTTGTTCTGTCGCACTTTGCCATTCAACTATTAATCATATCTATGGGGCGGGGTTTGTGGCCTGTCTGGAAGTTCTATCAACTGTCCCAACGATTATTTCTTAATCGATATGTGTTTTCCCACCCAGGAGACATAGGTCTGTGATGTAGACTTACCCATCAGTTTCATCACTTCATGGTGGCTGATGAAAATGTTGAGATATGCGCTGACCGAATTCAGATGACAAGTGAGCAGCGAGATCCAGACCCACTGCAGCAGGAAGTAGCGATTGGTGGCCATAGTGGGTAAGTGGGGATCTGCAACTTCTTCTCCTGATATGGTGTCTGGGTATGCTTATCTGCGCGCCAGACGTTGAATTAATAACTTGTCAGAGCATGTGTCGCCACAATTGGGGCTCATTTCAATGGAACCCCCTTTCTTCTGGTGGAACTGTCTTCCCCTTTGGCTGTATGACAGCCAATTTCAGTGTGTGGCAATTGAAGCGTTCAGGATGCACAGGCGCAGGAAATAAGGACTGAGCAATGGGAAGGAGACTTCCGCTGGGGGCACAATTTTGTCTAAAAGAAGAAGCGTTAAAATCAAATTCCAGCAACAGCAACTGCTGCTAACAGTTCCGGATGCGGCCACAAAGCGATGAGGATTCAGTCTGCCAAAATTTGGAACTTTTCAGCCGCTGCAGCTGCCTCTGACTCCCCCTTCTCCTCAGCTGTCGACTCTCCCCTTTTGCACACAGGGTTCAACTTTTCCAGTTTTGTTTTTGTTGCGGTTGTTTCTCTTGTTGTTGTTGTTGCTGCTGGATTCGCCTGTCGACTGCAAGCGGCATCAGCATTTTCGCATCTGACTCTGCTGGACTTTCGTTAGCTTTTTTATTAGCCACTCCTCGCCCTTGGCTACCTATTCCTCCCACTATTACTCCTTTGACCAACTGGTGCTGCTGCTGGTGGCTTGGTTCTTCTCGTTGGTGACGTATTCCCAGCTGGTCAGCAGAGAGTGGACAACAGTGACCAGTAGCCCGTTATTGGTGTCGAGCACGTGTCCTGGTTGTCCTCGTTGTTCTGGTGCCCTTTTTGTGTCGTCTGCTCGTCTAGTCGTGGGTTGCCTGGTTGGTTAGTTTGTTCTGTAGAGAGTCCTGTTGAATAGAAAGTGATTTAGTTGAGTTTCGGACAGTAGCTGAAGCTGAGAAGTTGAAGTTGATGTTGGTGACACTGTGTGGTTCGAGAGTGGGCAGTCAAGTGTGGTTGAGTGGCTTTGTTGTTTGTTTCGAATATAATTTGTGAATGAGGTTCTCAAAGAAAGTTCTCTGGCTGCAAAAGTAATTACAAAGTTGAAAAAAGATTAACAGCTTGGGGAATCGCATATGCATTTTCCCACAGTTTTAGGAAAGGAATTATGAGATTGCTCTCCTGATTCTCGTACGAGTTACTTCGACTGACGCTTTAATAAATACGTGTTAACATTTTGGTTCTGTGCATTAAATTATTGAAGAAACATTTGAAGAGCAAACGAGGTAAATAGGAAAAACTTTGGCTTTCGGATTTTGTGGTTCAAGTGGTTTTTCCCCTTTGTTTTCCCCCTTTTTCAGCTGGTTGCGTGCAGCTACACGAATGGATTTCCAGGTGCAGTTAGAGCCAGAACCAAAACAAAAACAGTTGGTTCTGTTGAAAAGTCAAGAGTTGGCATGGAAATAGAAAGGTGAACTGAAATAGAAGTGGAGGAACGGCTGTCAAGTGCCTCCGAAATGAAATTGTTGCCAAGAAACCGACCTCGAATTCCACCTGATTCTTCTTTCCCTCTTCGCGTTCTCTAATCTCCATGACAGCAGATTGGAAATTGTTTCAGAGTTTTTTGGCCACAATAAAAATCGAAATCAGAAAACTTTGCTGCTTCCACCACTACTTCATTATGTTTCTGATTCGCTTATCCTTTTGGCATTTCATGCCCATATTTTATGTAGCTATGGAAAACTGCTTAAAGCAATGCGCAATTTGCGGTCAAGGCAGATCGAGGCGTGGCAGCCGTGAGGGCAGCATCCAATAAATGTGCTTGGGATTTAATTAAACTTATCTGCGATGAAAACGGACGCCGCAAGGATGCACCAGGCGACGACTCACTTGATTAAGAGCCAGGTCATCAACAGACTTCAACGGCAACTCAATTCAGTACAGAAGCTGGCCAGGCAACCACAGCGACAGCTTCAAGCCAACTCCGGGTATAAACCCTTCAACAAATTCATTAATAATTCAAAAGACAAATAAGCACTTGTAAGTGCTCATGTGTGTGAATATGCGTGCATGTGTGTGTGGTTATATGTGTATGTATGGTTTGTATGGGTGTCTTGTTTGTGTTGACATTGCGAGGAATGTAACTGATTTAAATGGAGCAGCCGACAAACAACCGGCAGCCGAGCAGTTTCCATCCAATCTCCTTCGTTTGCACCCCACCCATCCTCTCTCAGCAGTAAAAGCTGCCAAGTCGCGAGCGCGTGGAAAACATTCGCTCAAGGATGCGTTGATTCTCGTCGTCATCGATAACATATTAACGACGTCAACTCAATCATAATCAGGACGAAGGAGGAGATGGAAAAATGGGGAAGGCAGAGACTTTGATAGGGAGTTCGCTCTAGGCAGCAGGAAGCAAGTTATTGGGGAGACCCAATGCTGGCAATTTTCTGCTTAGTCACACGCACCATCAGTCAGTCCCAAACCTCAAGCCATCGACTCCTAGTCTCAGCTGTCACGCCCCTCGCCTCCCTAGTCTTGCGAGTGACAAATTGAGCGACGGGTTTTGTCTTTGGGTTGAAGATGATGTTCGGGGCGCTGACGATGATGATGTGAGTCTTGGCAGTTGTCTCAAAAAACTTTTCAATTACATGATTCGCTGTATAATGAATAATCATCTTTCGTTTCCCTACAAGCCATTATCATTATCGCTATAGACTTTCCTTCTCCGCCCCTTTTGCTAATTTTTGCTGCACACAATATTTATTGATGTTCTTCATTGTTTGGCTTGAGTATATTTACAAACATTTCCCGTTTATCGTTCATTTCGGTACAGCAAATCAGGGGCGGTTTTTGGGTGGGTATAGGGAGACGAAACTGCCTTGGGGCGTGGCATGGCTGGCAGCTGAGGCTTGTTTCAATTATAAAATGGCTTTCGTTTCTAATTGAATCGTGAGTTTGAGTTAAGCAAAGTTAATATTTTATTTCCGCCTCGTTGTTGTTTCAATTGCAGGTCCTCTCACTCCAGTTGCTCCCTTTTGGGGCGCACTCTGCCCTCTGCTGTTTGCCAAGCTCCCCCATTTGGCGACTTTAAATGCCAGATTCGACTTGCTCCCGTTTCCCATTTCCTATTTCCATTTGCCATTTCTAGACTCGTTCCAATTGCTGTGTTGCCAAGAGCCGCGAGGCATTTGCTTTTGCTTCAATTGCAGACACAAAGGATGCCGTGGCAGGGGTAGGCGCAGGGGCTGCTGTCTGCCTTCGCAATTGCTGTTTTTGTGTTGTTGTTGTTCTTCTTATTGCTGTTGATGATAAACTGGCAACAGATTTTATTGCAAGCAAAAGCAGTAGCTGAAGTCGCCTTGGCTATTAAGCTGCCCCAGAAACCGTACATAAAAACCAAAAAAAAAAAACTAAATTTTAGCTCTTGAGTAATTTGACATATTTGTATTTGCAAATAAACTCGATTTCAATCCATTGCCCTGTGGCACTTTGTTTGGCACTCATTTCGCACATAGCTGGTCGCCATTTGCCCCAGTCAAATGTTGCGTCATTTCGCTCATTAACTTTAATGGAAAACTGCCACAACCCGCAACATTGCGCCAGTTTTAATATGCAGCAAACACAAATAAATTAATACAAACAGTCAAAAGTCAGACAACAAAACTCGTTGAGTCAAGAGGGGAATTCAGAGGAGGCGCTTGTGTAAGCGACTTCATTAAACTAAACGTAAATATTATACACAAAAAAAAAATAAATAAAAATGGAACTCACAGTAATAAAATTCAACTAGAATGAAAACTGTTTCCACCTGCTTCTCGACAATGTTCCAAATAAATTTGCAGCTTTCCATTTTGATGGCTGATTAAAAATAACGAGCGACATTTGCATCTGTTTACCTGGCAATGACAAAATGTTGTCATTATACCTATGGAACTGAATATAAATAGAAGGGTATACTCTGTCTTGTCATTGGATTGTCATGTTATGTTACCAGATATTGACTGATTTTAAGTAGAAAATTCAAGCATTGGAAGCACCTGAATGTTTTCTATTTGTTAAAGCTGAGCCAGACTATCTCAGCCATACTTTAGCACAGCAATTCTTGCATCATTTGAAGAAATCACAGCACAGTTAAGAATGCGTAATTAATCATATTGAGTCAAAAGGCCTATTCTTCACTCCATAATTACTGATTCCAATTGTAATATTATGAATACAGCCACACATTTAATGCATGCATATTCATAATTAAATTTGCCACAGCTGGCCTGGGTATATTATAGTTGGGCACTTCGATTAAATGTCATTTGCTGGTTATTGGGCAATTACTGCGTGTGGGGAATTAAGGAGAGTCGAAGCTCTATGTACGTATTTAGACCATTTCTGCCAGCATTTTGTGCTGGATAGGCCTAATGTCCAAAATGTACAAAGTGTACAAAGCGTTCGAAATGTTCGTCGGGTTGGCTAATTTGTACAGGCAATTAATTTACATTTGGGCCTAGGGCGATGGCCATTATTGTGTGGTGCAGCAACGGATGGAGAGGTGGTTGTGCCAGCCATTTGTGCGATTTTGTTACATTTTGGTGCTCTCCGCTCTGCAAGTAAGGAATACATATGTAATATTGAGGGGCTAACAAGGCAAAGTGGGGTGTGGAGAGAGAGACAGAGAAAGAGAGAGAGAGAGAGAGAGATATATAAAGATAGAGACAGACGATTTGTCGTTTGTGCATAGCGGAACATGTGTAGTAAATATCGCAACTCCATGGACACTAATAAAGCCTGTGGCTCAAATGGTGGTTGAGCCTGGTGCTGATATCGCTGCGGTGGTATTGTTGCTGCCTGTGGTATCGGCTCTGTGTCATATAATTTGTTGCTATTTAATGGACAATTTGCAATGAACTCGAATAATTTATTTAAGGCTAGAAGCGTGTTAAGTCAATAACTAAAAGCTTAAAGCTTAAATAGATAAGCACAAACTTCGCAATTAGGAAAATTAAACACAGATCCAAACACATACTTTCAAATCCATTGCAACAGAGATTCAATAATCAGACTTATAGAAGGAAACTATCCCTTAGTCAGAAATACATTACAACATAGAGACTTTAACGTTAAGTCCCTCATTCACATATTTATTTTAATTTTAAACAAATGCCGTGACTAAAAAAAATGAATAAAAAATAAAATATTTGAAGTTCATTTTCATCCCATGCAGTAATTATTATTTTAAGTTCTTGCCATAAAATATCTTCATTTCGCATAATATAACAGTTCCAGCTTAAATAAACTTTTTCCACGCGCAAAAGTTTCAAGTTAATTTAATGAAACCCACAATAGTTTACTGAATACATGTGTGGTTGTCACGAACTTCAGTTGTCTGTGAGTCATTTTAATAATAATTTATTTAAACATCACTTATATAAAAATTCAGTTGAGAAAGTTGAAGAATACTACTTAGAACAAACAAATAACTTGCTTAATTTAAGTACACATTTTACTTTAATATTGCTGGAAAGAAAACCTTACATTTGACATGAAAACAATCCCAATTATGTTTTATGAGCGCTTTTCGATAACTCTTACAGCCAGTGGTCGTCTGTGGCCATTTCTCTCAGCATTATGTGCGGCAAATTTATTATTATGGCCGAGGGAATGTGACACAATCGCAGCCAAGCGATGACACTTTTAGGAGCCCTAAACCACTCAACCACCCAAACATCCACCCATCCTCCCACTCGAACCTAGGATTGTTGGTGTCTGGCTGTAGCTTTTATCTGGCAAGTGCCATAAAAAGAAATAACTCGAATCAACGACCCATTTTAAAGCCTCGAAATGTGAGCCGGGCAATTCCCACGACAATGGCTGGCAATAATCATTGATTTATTATGGCTGTCGTTTGGGCTTATTAAAATGATATCTCAAGACAAAGAATCATATACAGATTTTGGATTTATGACCTTAAACTCTTTGCCATAGCTGAGTACAATCTTGAGGAAAATTATACCGGGGATTAAACGCATAGAACTCAAGTATTCTTTTGACCTTTTTAAGTTATAAGTGCAATGGAGATTGGGGCAAAGTCCTCTCTAATTGAAACATCGAGTCGTAAAGCCGTGCCACAAAGTAGGGCGCTAAGAGCGTGCCTAATCTATGCATATTTCTCAAGTTGGTCCCATAATCAGAAGCCGTCCACTTAGCAGGCGACCCAAACTAAGGCAAACAAAATGAGAAAACGAAAAAAAAATAACAGGAAAAGCGAAGGGAAAAGAAAAGAAGCGGAGAAAACTGTAGCATATATTGCGGGGCAACATTTAGTTGCACTTTGGCAGGGCCCATTGTTGTACCTAATGTTTGCCCATTTATGTTTGAGGCAAGCTCGCGCGCGTGACTCCTGGCCGAGCACTTAGGCATTCCATCAGCGTGCCGCATGGCGTGTCTGGGGCGTTAGCGTGCCAAAATGTTCGAGAGGAGTACGGCAAGAAGGGGTGCGGGATGCGGGGTGGCAGACTATTCAAAACTGTCCAAGCGCAGCGCAGGATTTGCATAACTTTACGCTTTCTCAAGTTGTTGTTGTTGCTGCTTTAGATTTGAACGGATTTTGCGGCCATTTACTTTCGCTTACTTATAATAGGACGCAAGCATTACTTGTATACCCTGTAGTACTATCAGAGGATGTGCATGACGAACTAAAGCTGTAAGTTATGTGCCTCAGCTCTTTTTTTCTATTGTTTGAATTGTCTACTCAACTCTATACAGCTCTAAATTCTGTACACATATAGTTTTACAGGGCATTTGCCATTACTCAACTTGTTTGGATTGGCCTCTTTGAAACGCTGGCCAAAAGCTTTTAATCTGTCGCACATTGCAATTAGTGTCAACGCTTAGCACCAGACACTCCTCAAACAAAAATACACTGCGAGAAAGTTATGAGTCATCATGAGAATTCATGGCTACAGAGAAAATGCTAAACTTGTATAATACCAATTACAATTTTCTATATAAAGGTCCGACCTTTAATTTTAATGATATAATTACTTGAAGAGATTTTCAAAAAGTGGTAAGCGTTGTAAGTTTTTTGAAACTTGTACTTATTAAAATGTAAGTGTAAACTTCAAATTTCAAAACCAACTTATTATCTTAGGTTCTAGTTTATCGCTTAGTGTACTTAACTCACACACACATACACACACTCGTACACATTTATATATGTGAGTAAGGGACGAATGGAGAAAATGTGAAAATATTTATTTAGTTTCACTTTGAAGTGGGTCGTCTGCTGCCGTCCCATCTCGATCCGTGCTGGCTGGTTAGTCACGGCTGCTGCATTTGGATTTGAGACGCGTTCGAGATATATCCTCGATTTGTGTGTGTGTGTGTGTGTGTGTGTCCGTGCGGGTGTTTAAGTTGTTTTTGGAGTGTTTGAGTGTTGAAAAAAGTGTTTAGCAAAACACATTAAATGCTTACTTATCAAAACACAATCAGCTTAGGCGCAGAGTCCTCTGTCGTGTCCCATATCCTGTGACCTGTGCGGACTGTCAAATGATATGAAATGTTATGCTTTTAATCCTTTCATTGCCAATTCGACACAGACGCGTGCGGGCCTGATGGCCAGTTAACACGCACAACACCAACACACACAACACAGACACACTCGCACAACTTAATCCTTTTGGCTGAGACACAATTCACACTTTTATTTGCCTGGATGGCAATATATCATTTTTCACAGGACAATGCCAATCGTTGACAGAAGCGAGCAAACGAACGCGCACCAGCGTGAGAGGTAATGAGAAAAGCGCCTTGAAATTTAAGCGCTTAAGAGCCCATTTAAGCCTGTCAACATGGCTCTTGGGCCACTTGGGGCTCAGTGTCCTGACGCGCTTCTGGTTGTCACAGCACGCGCGAGCAAGCCACGGGGCAACCCACTAACCGCGAACAAGTATAATGCTGCTGCTGCTGCTGCTGCTGCTGATATTGATAATGATAATGATGACGTCGACGATAGCGAGAAGCACGTTCTGCGTTTACGTTTATTAATGATTTGGTTGATTCGGCTGGATTTCGAAACTAGTGCAATATTTTGCGGTTGCTTATAAGCTGGACGGAGACTCACGTTGTTTCACTGCTGCTGAACTGCCGGCGATTTTGCAAGTTTTTGCGCGTGTGCTTTTCGCTCCACGACCGACTGACTCTACCGGAAAGCTGTGTGCGACTAAACGTTGCACTAACCAGCCGGATGGCTAGAATATCGAAACCCCCCCAGGAAACACGAAGTGACCCGAAATTTAACTTCGTTTCTAGCCTGTGTGGGCACATGCGCAGTTTGGCTTGAAATATGCCGGTTGCTCTGGGTGGGTTTGGGGGTGGTGTGGTTGGGGGGTTCTGCAACAGCAGAAAGGACAATTGTTTGCTGGCTTGCTGCTGTTGCCACATGCAACTGTTGCGCATTTTTTTCAAAATGGGCAAAGTGGAGCATTTGTTATTGTTGTGCTTTTATTTTTATTTATTTTTTTGGCTTCTCTCGTTTTTTTTGTTAAGAGAAAGAGAGAGAGAGAGAGGGAGAGAGTGGGAGAGAGAGGGAGAGCGAGTTGCTGGTCAGTTTCGGTGGCCGATTGATTTCTTTTGGAGAAGCGATAAGCTAATAAGCATATCACATAATTTAATAATAATTATTGGAATATTATTACAAGGCACGATTAATTGTATAACACGCAAGTGTGGGCCTCATATGAATATGCATATGAATAATAATAATTGTTGACTTTTGCCTTTGTCAATTCATTAAGAGTATTACCGACTAGTTAATTGGTATACAACTGTTAAGGGTGTTCTGATTAATATTTCTTTATGTAGTAATAAAAGCAATATTCGAATGTAATCGAAGAATTTTTGTGTAGTGCATTTTCATGCAGAGCTAATGCAATCATTGTCGTTGCTAAATATTTGTCATTGCCATAGTTTCAATTGCTTTGACAAGATTTAGAGCTGTTTTGTGGGCCAAACTGCAATAGAGAACGAGGCATGCAACGGAATTGGGCTCTTGTTTCGTACACACACTTGCATATATTTAATTGTATTTCAGTCGTATGCATGTGTGTATGTATATGTGTGTGTGTATGTGTGCGTGTGTGTGTGTGTAAGTCAATGTGTGGCTGTGACAAGTAGCCCTATTTGTTGCGCTACAAATTCAATTTGTCACTCAAAAGCCGTCGAAATGAAGCAATTTCCTGTTAGCTGCCAACAACAGCAACAAGAAGAAGAGAAAGCATATAAGGAGGAGGACGAGCATGGGAACGAGGACTTGGAAGAGGACGAAGAGAACCAGAACACGATGACGAACTGTTAGGAGCAACATTTCCCAAACTAATTAAATGAAACGAACTCAACGAAGTTAGAACCAAACTAAGCAAATTGGGCAACTTGTCGTTGTAATTACATCAAAATATCTATAAAAAAAAACAAGAAAAAGTAAACGTTGCACAAAAAAGAATATATATATATATATAAACTGTCAGCTTGATTCATTTGGGGAAGGAAAGTTATTTGGCAGGACCTGTCCCAGTCTGACAGATGGCCGAAGCTGTCAACTGCCGACACAAAGCTCAATTTGCTGCAAGAACGAATGTCAATTAAAATTTTTTAATGAAATAACTTTCTTTGATTTTCAGAGCCATTGTTAGAGGTGCTGGCGGGTGCGGTGGGGCAGCCAGGCAGCCAGGCTGTTTGGTTATTTGCCTTTGCCTGCTACAGAAATTCAATTAAAAAAGGTTGATTAGTTCGCAATTACATTGCCAAACGCCTTAAATATGTCTCATTACCAGCAACGAAAAGCAGCCTAAAAAGCAACCAAGAAAAATAATTTCGTAGCCATTTTCTGACAGTCTCCACAGGCAGGACACTTTAGACTTTGGACTTTTAATTAAAGGCAAAAAAAAACTCTTGAGCTACAGCATGAAAAATATCAAATTGAAAATCAAATCAGAGGCATCTTAAAAATAAAGGAAAATATTCGTGCTGTGCAGTGGAAAACCCTTTTCCTAATTTGTGGCGTCATTTATGATGTTTACACGTGCAACAGTCGAATTAATTGCAGATGGGAGATTGGAGAGTGGAGTTCCTGCAGTTGCCACGTGTCTTCTATGGCCATTAAGTAGCGACCGAGTAGCTTGCAAGAAAAAGCCGATTAAAGACAAGCGTTTCTCGGAGGGAGTGCTTTACAGCAACTGAGAACATATAACTGATAAGCGAAATAGTGAACAAAACCACATGAGAACCACTAAGCCGCCAGACGTGCACTTATCAGCAAGGAGGCAAGAACTAACAGTCAAGGGACACGCCCACTTTTCAGTAATGAGTCCAACTCGTTGCCAAAACACACACAAAAAGTGAGACAAGGAATCGGTAAGGGAAGGGCGTTGAAATGAAAGGTTAAGCGAGCCACCACTCCGTGCAACAAATGTGTAGAAAAAGCTGCAAAGCAGGATAACAATAAGCAACAAGAACAAAAACAACAATTGACAGACGCTTAAACAGTTGCAGGAACTGGAAAAAGCTGCAGCAAAGTGGCAAAGTTCACACCAACCCGCAGTAAGGATGCCGAGTATGGGAAGGGGGAGGGAAAAATCCGAGAAAAACCCAGAAGCACACAGCAAAGCGTTATAAGGCTAAGGGAAAAGGATAATAATGCGACTGCGAGAACAAAAACAAATACGTGAAACTCGATCTGTGGCTGCGACTGGGTTTAAATGTGTGTTTGAGTGAGTTATGTGGATGTGCATTGTGTGTGTGTGTGTGTTGGGTGTAAGTGGTAAGTGGCAGGCAGGCACACGCGAAGCAGAGGACAACAACAAACAGAAAATAGAATCTAATCGCAATAAAACGAAATGGAATCCCCTTAATGCACCATGTAAACAAAATAAGCACGTGACCGGCAAAAGGGCGACTTCTCCCCTCAACATTCTTAGACTACCACGAAGCTTGTGTCCTGCTGGCGCCAAACAAATTGCCTCGTGAACATAGTCCAGCCAGGCAGCAACTGTAGATGCAGCTTCAGAGAGTCATCGTGGCGCCATCATAAAATGAGGAGAGTCTTGAGGCGTCTTGGAAGATTTTCAACTGCCTCTTGATAAAATGGGATGAGGAATGAATAATTCACACTTGACCAAACTCTGCGAATGCACTTTTCATTTCCTCCTGCCACTTTTATTCTTTTCAACAGTATTCAGAGTCCTTGAACGACTGTCGAGTTGTGGTCGCTTTACAAATCGTTTCAGATTCTCAGAGCAAATATGTTAAAAGGCAGATCAGGAGTAAGGAGAGTGCAACAATATAAAAGATGTATCTCTGATGTGTCCGATGAGAGTCCGTTGCAATCCTTTGCCGCAGTCCGCAACAAAAGCAACACAAACTCGGACACTTGCTGCCACATTTTGGGGCATTTCCTTTAACGCCTTCCAATCTTATTGTCAGCAGCTGAGAGTAGAAGAAGAGCTGAGGAAAGCTGAGGGAAGCTGCTGCCACTTGCAGTTGAAATGCCTTTAAATTTGATATCTCATGCTTCCGGTTGTGGGTCTGAGAGATTCCACTTGGCCTGTTGCCAGCTGCCAGGTTTCTATTGGCTCACGTATTCCTCACTTGTTTCCATCCAAATAGTTAATTACCTCGATAAATGGGGAATTACAGCACTCAAAAGAGCATATGGGGGCAATAACCCCATCTTACTTGGCCCCAACTATGTTTCAAACTCAACTCCACTTAATTTTATGCGTCACAATTTGCTTTTAGTGATTCCCTTTCCACAGATATGTTAAGAATCTCCGACAGGACTCGCAACTATCAAGATTTTACGAGTGAAGTTATGAAGTCCGAAGGATAATAATGGGCCAACACTTTATGCTTGGCACTAATTCAAAATCCGCCAACAAGTTTGAGAAACGCCTTTGGCCAATGCCAAGTTCGCTTGTATTTGGCTTGTTGGCAGCCGAAGCAGACATGAACATTTTTGCACTGAGAGAAATGCAGTCGAAACAGTTCTTATGATATTGCTAATATTATTATACAGAGGGAAAACTAAATGCGAAACTCCAACCAAAAGTCAAGCGAGTGAATTGTTTGATGATTTGAGGCACAAACTCAGTGGCATCCGAATTGCCACAGGGATAGAGGGACGAATAAGGAAGGAGGCTGAGAAAGTAAGTCGGAAGTGAGGAAAAACTTTGCTTGCCAACAACAACAGCAACAGAAATAGTCTTCAACGAACTGGCTCCACTTGGATGTCGGCAATCTGCAATGGCCCAAAAGGATAAGCAGCATCGCAACATATAATATCTGCCTATCCAAAGGATAATGGAAAAGGGAGAGTCGACTATGTATACTAAGGACAGCTTCTTTTTGCAATGCTTTTATTACTCTTTGCTGTCTGGAAAGAGACTGCTGCATGTAGCGACAAATTTGTATGATTGGTAAAAATACAGAGCCAGACATTATATGGAATGAGAGGATATGCGAATAGAAGTATGGGGACATAACTATGGGGAGCACGCTGGGTAAATGAAGTGTGACGCTTTGTTTTCCTTTGATTTAGTTTTATGGGTCTACATCGGATGTAATTGAATTATGCAACTTGGCGCTGACGCCCAACAACAGACAGCAGACAGCAGAAAGGAGACGACTTTATTAGCATTGGATCGTAAAAGTGACTCGTCTATCGTTCGTCTGTAGATAGGGGATGATGACATCCATAATGACGATGCGAATGATGATGGACAGCATGCGACTGTTGCACAAAATGGCTGCCAGGGGCAGGTTTCGATGGGATATGGATGCGGACAGGAATAGGAACATGGTTACGCTTTTTAGCGGTGATATCTGAATTTTCGATGCCTCATTCGTGCGCAACACGCGATGAAATGAGTTGGAAAATATGTCTGCGGTTGCCCGCCAGTCGAAAAATGGCAGAAGGCAGAGCGACATCCTGCCAACTCACTGAACGCTGGAACATTTCCATAACTCAATAAAGCGCCACATTAACTGATAAGCAACCGTTGTCAGAGTTTCCACTGTAGGCATTGGACTGGGTGAGTGATGAGTGATAGAAACATAACTCAACATTCGATGGAGTCAATGCATCGATGGATTCAGCAACTGCCAATGAAGTGGCGATTTGAACTGCTCAGAGTCAGAAACAAAGACAGAGAACAAAGGGATACATACAGTCTAATTGAGTTGAAAGGATGCCCAGCTGAAATTCGATGTTAACTCCGATCCCGGCATGAAACGAAACTGAAACTGAAACCATTTCAGGGGCAAGCAACACGCGTTTGCTTTCAGGTCGAGGCTCCCAGGGGAACATCAATTCGAATAGACATACTTTGCTGAATGGAATCGGGTTTTACTTCAATATTATGCATCAGTGTCTGGGATCTGCCCATAATTAATATGCGAGTTGTCATAGAGCAATCTGTCATTTCATATGAGGAAGTCACCCTCAACCTACCCCGTTTAACAAACTCATAGAGAACTCAAGTGACGTGTGACAGGAGGACAGGTTCAGATACAGATTCGGACAGCTCGCTTCAGTGGCTTCCAATTACAGTTTCATATCCCGTCAGAGCATTTCCACTTCCACTCGGTGCGAGTTTAAAATCGAAACCATGAAACCAATTGAAATCAAAGACATCCCACTGATCCACTCCTTCACTTATTCCGTCTCCTCCTGCATCGCAACCTTCTCTTCAACTGCAATTGGAGTTACGATGCATCGCTGTGTAATCGGTTGGGGAGTTCCAATTGAGAGCTATGGCATTTGTGTGTCCTTGTTTTGTTTGCGTCCTGTTGGACAAGGACTAAGCTGTGCAAATGACAACTGGTCAGCAGGCAGCTCACGCACTCACACGGAGGCTTACAAGGCTCGCCCGATATCGTAATTCCAATCAACACGAATTGGAGCAGGGAAAAAGGGAACACACACAACAAGTTTAGGACTAAGCTGCCAGTAGGCAGATTGCTGCAGTCGTCGAGTGGGGAACAATGCAGTTTAGTAGAACGCAAAACGAGTTCCAAGTTTTGTTTCAACTTCTTTTCCTGTTGACGAAAATGCTCACGTCCTGAGCACGTGACCAAAATGTTATCCCATAAATAAGGAAAATATGAAAATGAAGAGATGAAGCAAATAAAATGGAGCACCTCGTTTATCCTCAACTTTTCCCAGTCAGTTAGCGACTTCATATGTTTCCTTGAGAACAAACTTAGCACGAAACCTTTGAAAAATTTATCAATAAGTTGTGAGTCGCAGCTGAAAGGCATTGCTTCGTCTTCTCTTGCCCACAAGACATTAACCCCAATTGGCTAAATGGCTCATTAGGTCAGTGGGGGAGTTCTCTGAAGTGCCTGTCTCTATGTCTGTCTGTCTGTATATCTGTCTAAAGGTCTGTCGCTAGCTCATCCATGAGGTAAGCAGCCAAAGTCAGTCGACTGTCATTCAGAGCAGTTTTCCCCATTCAACCCGTCGGTCGTTGTGGCATTTGTATTTCCATTCATTAGCTCGCAATAGAAATGGAAACAAAACGCAACCGAGTTGCACTGCTGCGTGGTCAGTTATAATTAGGGGACGACTTTAGGGTTTTATGGGCTAAGCGATTAGCGCCAAGAGCCAAACCACGAACCGAGGAAAGTGAAGCCGACTCGTAAACACTTTCGCGTTGACCCACTCGAAAGGATTCCATTGTAGCGTTAGGGTTTTTCCGGTCTTTTTCTTATTACTCACTGCCTCCAATTCAAATTCAATATTGTTAATTGGCGACATGGTTCCAGCAAGTTCTGAAGCAACCATAAACCTCTCGGTTACAGCTGTAGTCTAATTCGAAGGAGCTCAAAGTAATGTTTGCAATATTTGTCTAACGGGGAAAGGGAGAACATACAAATGGGAGCGGTCGAGGACATGAATAAGTCAATGAAAATATGTTTCTCAGCCTGGGACTAGGTCTGGATGTGGGTCTGGATGTGTTGTAGAGTTGATTAATTGGTCATAAACCAAACGATTAGCATACTCATTTTGAGAACAGGAAAATAAGACTCAAGAAAGTTCTCAGATGAACCCACTTGGCAAGGGTGGATTAGCCATATATCGAAGAGGAAATGCCGTGTCTGGAAGGGAACCAAGGGATGATATAAAGTGTTAGCTAAAGGACCATTGGAGTTTCATCTGCCTGTGAAACGTTTGCCGTTATGATTGTGGGGTGCCACTTTTTCACTCTTTCCCCAATGTTGCAGGGGTTTTCATAGCTGCCCCATAATCAAGGTGATGTGGATGTGGTTCCAATGCTCAGGGGAAAGGAGTACACAGTACACAGTACCCAGGGCTGTAATTGCTTAATTTGATTACGTGCCGCCGTAAAAAGCAGAACAGGAAATTTGCGCATACACTGAAACATACACACACACTCACAAATTCAGGCGGTAATGAAGTTGATTCGCTGTTCAGATGGATGGATGGTTGAATGGCTGGCTAACTGCTTAGCAGGCAATCGCACATGGGTGTGACCCAATCCTCCACTTTTCCCTTCGTCGCACTCTCGCAACTCCCTCAACTTTAAACTCCGAAACAACTTAATTTATGTTTTTGGCAGAGGCTGAAACCCTTTGCCAGAATGTCGCCATCGCATTTGCAGGAAACAATAGTGCGGACAACAACAACAAGGAGAGCTAAGTACATAAGTGCAAATTTAGGAGCAACAATAAAGCGTCAAAGGCACGAAATCCAAAACCGTTTGGTTTGGTTCGGTTCGCTTTGGTTCGCTCGTACCATAATTATAAGAGACCTCTGCACGCTCAATTAGAAGCTTGTAAACAGAAGTGAAAGGGAAAATGTGTGTAGGGGGTGGGATTGGAGCAAATACGTTCATATAAACGCTCTCTGCCTCAGTTGCTGCAACACCAACAGGATAAGGCAACATGGCCGCAGTGTTGAAGGGAAACACGCGACGAACTGCAGCTGGACATGGTGAGGGTGATGTTGTGGGAGGGAGGTACAGAAGAGAAGGAAGGGATTAGTCTGGAACACGGCATAAAACAGGCGAAGAGCCAGTGGGCGGTAAGGGTGCAGGGAATGCTTGAATGTCTTAATTAACTGTTAGTTGCGCTCAGCAAAAACAGCAGGATGGTGTGGTGGCAATGGCGGAGAGAGCAACTGGTAGGGGCAAAGGAGGAGAGAGTAACTGCCTGTCGCCTGTTGTTGCCACTAAATAATGTCGAGACGTGCCTCAACTTACTATTTATGATTCGCAATTATTTTAGAGAGGTTCGCTACACTTCGGCTTTGTATTGTATGGAACTGAATGAAGAAGGGGTGTGGCCGGAGGGAAGGTAGGAGTTAGGCTCGCTTATCTGATTTGGGGATACACGAAGTGTGCATAAACCTGAACACGTCCCCACCATCAACACACACTCACACACACACACACATGCGAGTTGGCTCTTTTGTTTAATTTTTTTTATTTTTTTTTTTGGCGGCGCCAGACGAAAGTGTTCGCTAGACAAATGCCATGTGAAAAGGAGGGTTTGGGAGTCAAGGGGTTGCTAATGGAACAGAGAAAGAGATGGTGAGAGAGAGAGAGAGAGAGAGGGGGAGCGAGAGAGAGAAAGAGAGACTGGGCTGCCATGTCACTTGGTCATAAAAAAAGTTTATGTCTGACATGAGCCAAAAACAATTTGCATATTTTTCCACTGGATAACAACTTAATTTAGGATACATTCGAGCAATGGCGACAGCGACTGAGACTATTGCGTTAGCTGTTCGGGAGGGATAATGGATGGATCATATCTGTAGATATATGCAAGTAGTAAAAGGTTGGGCACTTGGATGTGAATACTAAATTTAATTTCGTTGATTCCACTGCCCAGAAAACAGTCATGAGTTGACCAAATATTTGCAGAGTGACCTTTGACGTTTAAGCCATGTCTTAGAACTAAAGTGGCTTTACATTTGTTGAAGCTGTTACGGCTTCCACCTTGAATGCAATTTATTTGCTGTCGTCGGGCTGACTTTTGACTGACGCCATATATTCTGCAACATTTGCAATAGCCGTGAGCTCATCCGCTTCCGTGCAACGCAAGACCACTTAGAGAAGCTCCTCTGCTGATGCTACCCATCTCCTGACAGAGAGAGATGCATAAGCGCAATGGAAACTCTTTCTGAAAGCCATTTCTCATCGTGTCAAGGCTACCTCAGATCAGACGCACTGAGGCACTGGCTTTGAGCAGCTGATAGATTAGCATAATCCAAGCTGAAACTTATGCCACAAGATTCTTCTCTGCTATCTGTTGGCAATTAGTGTTGCCCTAAAGTAACTAAGATATAGATTGATTGTCTTTCAATTTATAAAGTTTTTTTTTTTTATTTTTTAAATGGGTATCCCATTTAAAATAAATTTTTTTATGCCCAGCCAATTGAGGCTGGCTTTGATGTGCTTTTCATAAAGAGAGGGGCGAAAATGATATGATTAGAGGCAATTTCCGCTGCATTTGCCAGCCCGCGACTCTAATCTAATCTAACTGCGGAGTGCACAAAGCCGAAGAGAGAGCCAAAGGCATCCCCAAAAATTAAATCGGTTTCATTCATTTTGTGTGTATTCCAAACCACATTGGGGCGCATATAAAAGATAGAAAGGCATTTTTTACTCACTGCCCAAGAACGCACAGCAGCAGCAGCACCTGAAATGCCTGCAGGCTTCAAATGCAGTTTGCGTAGCTTTCTTTTACTTTCACTTTGTGGCCTGTTTTAGCTAAAAGTCACGTGAGTTGCTATTTGCATACCCTTGCCAAGGATATCATAATATTATCGTGAAGCGTGCAACGCAATATGGGAGACGTCTCCGATCAAATGTTGGTACAAATTTTATAGTCGCTCGGAACGGGCAACCATATCATATAACTACCATTGGAATTGTCAGTCAAAAGATGTGCTCCAGTATGAAAACTTTTTGTTTATCGGATGAAAGTCACTAGCATTATTTTTATAATAATTAGATTTAGATATGGTGAATGGTGGTATTCAATCTGCGACGGTATGTGATATTCGACGTAGCGGAAGTAGCTCTTCTTTCATGATTTTTTTGGTTTCTTATTCTATCAAATGTGGAAGTTCTTAACCAACACTGACACCAGCCAACGCTTTGGCACGCTAATATACTTGAAACTTTGGAAAGGCCCAAAAACGAGTCAACGCTTTTTCATTGCTTGTCGCTACGACTCTGTTGTCTCCTTTATCTGATATATTCTATTTTTATACCCTGTATCCATTAAAAATGGGTAAAAGGGGTTTAATGAAGTTGTGCAAAACTATGTAACAGGCAAAAGTAAGTATATCCGATTCGATATCGATAAAAATTAATTTCTAATAAGTTTCTTAATAACACTTGTTAATCTTTAATATTTTCAGGATATCTCCTATTCGAGCTTTCTCTACTTTAGCATTCTTACTTGTTTTTTGTTTTTCTTGTTCTGTTCTGCTCTGCGCTCTTGCAAAGGGGCGCCAAAATGGCGCACACTGGGCGCCAAATGAATTTCATTTCACAGACGCAAAGCGCACAATTTTATTCACTGTCAAACCGAATTTGCTTCTCGCAGTACCACGAGTTGAAAAACTTTGCCCAAGCTCTGAAAAAATCCATCCAAAATTGAAATTAATTTGCTGGCTTCTTGTTCTTTATTTTCTGGCACTGCCTTTTAAGCTAATTTGGCGGGGTCCATCTCTGCCGGCAGTGGCTCATCCATTTCCATTTCCAAAATGCTACAAATTTTGCGTACATACAGAGAGCATTTTTAATCCAATGCTAGATGTTGACTCTTAGTAAATTACTCGGATCCTGAGAAGTCACTTCAATAATACGTCATACAGCTCTCCGGTGCAGGCAACTCGAGTTCACGTTTCACGATAGCCCAAAAACATTTTGAGGCCGTTAACAAGCTCTGCCTGCTCCTGATTGCGATTGGAATTGAGTTTGCGATTGGCATTCGAGCTGGTCGTTGGTTAATGTTGTCCAGGCAACACTAACTGTCAGCCAGCCAGTGAGAGAGAGAGATAGAGTAGGTATGTCGAATGGAAGGCGGAAACACTTTAGCAATTTGCAATTGGCATATCAAGAGCAGAGCAGGGCAGAGACGAGAGCTGATAGCTGAGAGTCAAGATGCATTCATGCATGCAGACAATCCATGGCTCGACGCATTTCTATGAGTGGTTTGGCGTCCGACGCAGGCACTGGTTGGACCCCGGTTGGCATGGGTACGCCAAATGTGCGTGCCGGTATGGGAGAGTGGGGAAGGGGTGTCAGGAATGTGGCAATAAATCACGCAACGTTGAATCCGTTTGCAAATTTACAATGTAATATTTACAGTTTAACTGAATTCTATATTATTAGAACCTTCTTTTTTGGCTGTTAAATGAATGTGTTTGATAAGTGCAAATGTTACCAGTTATATAGCAAATTCCCGATCCTGAGTTTTAACCACAATTGCTTCTTAAAAATTCCAGCTATTTTCATTTTAAATACCTTTTTGGTAAGAATTTTTGCATTCGCATTACTTTTATTACATTTCTATACTTTATACTTAATCCCACTGGGATCAATAAATTGATCGACATTTGTAAATACAAAGTTAGTTAAGCAGAGCTTATTGCAACTAAATTTGTGTATCGTTTTTGACTTTAATAACGCCAAAAATTGTGTGATTCTCTTCTCCTCGTATTTGTACACATACTTTTCAACTTTTCTGAATAGGCGTTAACTTTGCAGCTCTTGGAAATGTTATGGGACGAAGACAAAGGTCAAAAGGCATTTGGCACTTAATAAAAGTTTTTTGGTCACTTTAGATCGTTGGAAGTGGCGTTAACCGAATTCCACAAAGGCAGTGAAATTAATTTCATGCCTCAAAAAACACAAATCGTAAACAATTAGAAGAAGGACCCACTCAAACACATAAGCGCACACATTCACACATCGCATAATACGCATCAATGCGCCAAATTTTGAAGAGAATAAGTAAGAATGTTGTAGTCGAGTGCGCTCGACTACGATACACCCTAGACTAATTTTAACATGCATTTAGAGGCCAAATAGCGTTTCCAACTTTGGAAATAGGGCCACTTTTGACAAAGTTATGGCCTGGGAAAGTTTTGAATCGTCCCAAAAACAATTTTTCGAGGGTATAATACCATTTCTGATGAAAATTGGAGAGTTAACTAAAATTAAAAGCGTTTGCCTTTAAAACTGTGGATTTTATTGCCATTGGACAACGATATATATCGATATTTACGAAACAGACAGTAAACTTGACCTGAAGTCCAAATATATTCCAAATTAAAGGCTCTAGCTATATCGACTTGGCTGTTGATCCTGGTCAAGTATATATGTATATACCTCAAGGGGTCGGAGATGTTTCCTTCACCCTGTTACATACATTTGCACAAAACCATTATAACCTTTTTTACTCATTGTCAATGGGATCAGGGTATAAAAAGTGAAAGAATTTCGGACAAAGCAAATAAAACGACATTTGAAAAAGCTAAAAAAGTTTTCCTCAGCCGGGCAAATAAAGTCTATTGCCCTTTGTCGTGGATACACGTGTCCAGGACGCTAACCGCAATGCTCACAGACGCGAAGTTATTTACACCCTGTATAGAAAGTCCACATTAATTAAGTTTGATTTAAAGAGAGATTAATTATAATAAATATTATTATATTAAAATTGGATGAATAATGAATATACATTTTATATTGGTTATTATAGATATTGCCTCTTGCTGAACTTCTTAAAAAGAATTTATGCGTAGAGGGTATGAAAAATGTTGCCCCAGAATTGGAAATCAGATGTCAAAGTTTGCAACTCGTTTGATTGGGCCAATTGTTCACAGTTTGTTCACACTTTGAGCCGGACATGTGGTCGTCGTCTTGGTCTAACCGGCCCAAGAGCTCTGACTTGAATTGAATCCAAACTGCTTTAAAAGTGCAACTTTAACTATACTTTTAATTGTTGAACAAGTCTCGACGTTGACTTGTCAAAGACTTGCAACGTGGGCTTATTCATGTGGACACGCAACTAGCAACTTGCAACATGACTAAGTGAATCGTCTGTCAGCCAAGGTGAGTTGAGAGCCAAGCCCCAATCGGCAGGCCTCGATTGGCACTGGTTTAAGGTGATGGTGGGTTGGGGTAGTGTTGGTATTTGCTTTGCTTTGGAGTCGAGTTGCGAGTGTCTCCGCCATTGCCAATGTAAATACGTGTGCGAAAGCGACCACCTGAGAAATCAGCACTCGACAGGCCATGCCACAACGCGACGTGACTCGTGCCGCAGTTTGGCTTGTTACCAAATCGCTTTAGCGTTGCCGCAAGGCAGCAATAAAAATTGCCGCCCACTTATTGTTGACTGTTTGTAGTATATGTAAGCTGTTGTTATATTGATCTAAAATTGAATATGGAATTGCGTGGCAGCTTCTGCTGCTGCTGCTCTTGCTGCATGTGGGTAAAGTTACAGCTGTCAGTTGCTACTCGCGGGAGTGGCTGAACTGGCTTAAAAGTTTTTATATGAATCATGCAGATGATATTTAAGTATTCTTGCTTTATATGGAAAACCTTCTATTGTCAATGTGAACAGGCAAACATCAAAGGCAACGTAAACCACAGAGAACCACTCAAAAACCATCCCCACCCTCGCCACCCCTGTTGTGTTTTAATGTCTTCATATATGCGCGTTGTACTTGCGGTAGTGCCACAGATTTTTATGACATTGCCGCACATTTAATTTTACAGCTTATCAAAACAGTTGACACTTCCACAGCACCGACTCCTGCGCCTGACCCAGCCATCTACCTACAGCTGCTGCTGTTGCTGTTGCTGTTGCCTCCTCGCCCACCTCCGCACTTTCAGCTTCAGTTTGTGTTTCAGTTTTGGGCTGGCAACCGCATTGACAGCGACAGCAACAGCAACTGCGACAGGCTCTGGTTCAGGTTCAGGTTCGAATTCAGGACAAGCGGCTCCCTTGACGCTATTTACATTTTGGTTAACTGTAAATTGGCTTTGTTTTCAATGCCTGTGTGTACGTGTATTGGTGTGTGTGTGTGTGTGTGTGGGTATTGGTGTGTGTGTGTGTGCTATAAAGTTTTTTGAAGCTCATTGAGCGCGTTAATTGATTTTGCGCCAAACAAAGGCAAAAGTTTGAAGCGCTGTCGGGTAGCGGAGCAGGACATGCGAGCAGATTGTGGGACAGACAAAAGCGACAGCAATAAGGCAGCAGGACGAAAAGAACGTAACGACTGTAAGGACCAAAAGGCCAATTGTTGGCAGCAGCCGCAGCAGCAGCGGCAACACAATAAACACAGCAAATGTGAAGGAAGCTCTAAAAAAATATGCCAGCAACAAGGGGCTGCTTATTCTTGGAGGGTGAGGTTGAGGGTTTTCATGTGTGTGTGTGTGTGTGTGTGTGTGTATGTGTCTGTGTGTTGTGGACAACGACAACTGAAGCAATTTACAAAATGACATTATTTGAGCGTAAACATAAAGAAAATCAAGCGATCCAGCGGGCGAGTGCACAGTGGGCAAATGGGAAAAAATTACGCCAACAACTAAAATAGACAGCAATTCGTAACCACCACCTCTCCCACCCCCTACTATAACAGTTGCCAGTGTTGCCATTGTTATTGTGACTCTTGTTGTTGTTGTTGTTGTCAAGCGGCAGTTGGAGAGAATCGCTTGCTGCAAGTTTACATATTTTTAAACGAGGGAGCAACTATTTTTTTGCCACTTCATTTTTTCGTGCTTTGGTCTGGTCTGGACTGTTTTGTTGTGTTGTTTTTGTTTGGCTTCGTTGTCCCTTGAAAAACATTTTATAGCTTCTTGTTCGCGATGTGCCAAGGCGGGAACGAAGGCGGCGGGGGCAAAGGGCGTGGAGTCGGAGGTGGGCAGGTCAATTGCAGGCGTTTCTCGGAATTTTTTTTGTTTATTCGACACTGCATATGTGTGGGTGGCAATGGGTTCCGGCGGCTTGCAGAGAATGTGACGGGTTGGTTGACGATGGGTGGTTGGAGGTTAAAATGATAATAAAAGAGAAATAAATTTTATGCAGCATAGGCGATGGCAGTTTGAGGGGGTTGCGGGTGCAGAGTGACTAACCAACTACATGCACATTTAAGAAGGGATAAAACGCATAAAATAAATGAAGTGTATACACATACACACACACACACACACACACAACAACAACAACATCAGTTTAGCGTGTGTGTGTTGATGAAGGAATGCCTCATAAAATAAATGACTCAGCTGTTAATGTGAATAAGGCGCATATCCTTTGTCCTCTAAGTGAATTTAAACTTTGCTTATTGATTCGATGTAAAATTGATAAACTACCCCTAAGCCCAACCCAAAAGCCACAGCCTGACAGAGTGAATAGTATAAATATATTTTAGGTCATGTATCGTATAGTGCCCCCACTGTACTCTCCTCCTCTTTCCCCGATCTGTGTTGTGTGTGCCTGGATTTAACAGCAATTTTTTGGCCAACAAAACCTTTTAATTAAAAATGTGAAATCATCTGCAATGCGAATTCGGCGGCAATTTCTGCTCAAATTTACCTTTGTCGAGTCAATATTTACCTGCTCTGATTTTAAAATTTCTAGTCACTGCCACTCAGTTCTGCTCTGCTCTCCTCATCTCAGCTCTATTGCTCTATCGCTCTCTACCACAAGCTCTGACCCTGTCAGCAATTTTATTTGCCCACGTCAAGAGTCTGCAGAGTGCGAAAACAAATAGAAATACGAATACATTTGTACATACATACACAGATACACGGACATATGCAACATTCAGATGCATTTATTCAGATGCAGTTCTATAAATATATTTACTCATGTGTGTTTGGTTATATTCCAACATTTAAACTAACTGAAATGCTGTTACGAGTGCAACAGCCATCAATCATTCATGTTCTCAAATTTGTTAAAATTGTATCTTTCACACTTGTGTTTACTCGTCTTCTAAATGTAAATTTGATTGATGAATCTCATATGTTATTTGTTATATTATCATCATACAAGCTAGAGTGTCCTTAAAGCATAGATCAAAAGAGTTCTTACCATGAGTTTAGCCAGGGAGGGCCGAGTTTCATGTCATAACTTTAAATGTAAACCACGTTGCATCTATGATTAGTTGAAATGTAGAGGGCGGGAAGCTGCCCTAACTAAATAACTGGCAATATTATATATTATATGATTAGAAATACTGACAATAATGAATGGTCATTACTTATGTAAAGCGTTTTCTGTCACATTTTCATAAGCGAATTCAAATTTTGGAACACTTCTTAGCAATTTCTGCAATGTAATGGAAAATTGTGCTTGTTAAACTTGATGAACACAAAGTAAAATGTTTCAGTTTATAATAGAGCAATGAGAGAACGAGACAGATAGACAGAGAGAGAGAGAGAGAGAGGGAGAGAGAGAGGGAGAGAGAGAGGAAGAGAGAGTGAGTGAGGCAGAGTGCGAAACTGAGAGAGGTAGTTAAATCGATTGCAATTGTTGCGAGAGAACCACTGTCAAAGGCAGACACAATTATGCAAATGTTAGTGTGTGTGTGTGTATATCTGTGTGTGTGTGTGTGTGCAACATTGCATAATGAATGCTCCATGATGCGTGGGTGTTCGATATGTTCGTGTCATGTTAAATATGCTCACACACAGCAGACACACACAGCAAGCATTGTTCAGTGATGCGTGCATCTGAATCTCAGCTGAATGTGAATTGCGAATTGTGAGTGGATGATTGTATGTTTGAGTGTCTGTTTGAGTGTATGTTTGAGTGTATGTTTGAGCGTGTGAATGCGAGTGTCTGGGTTTGGTCTGCTATTTGTTTCCGAGCGATGGCGAAACTGACCCTTTGATTTATCAAATGAAATTGTTAATTTGCAGCCAAAGCCAATTTTGAGCTGCACATGTGACACTGTCATGTTTTCTTCTCTCTCTACTTATCTCTTGCTCTTTCTCTCTTTTGCAGTTGTGCTAAAAAGCCACAGAAAGTATGCAACAACAGTTGCTGCTGTGGCTGCTACAGTCAGCGCTGGCAATAATTGACTACAACAACAACAGCAACAACTGCTGAAAATTCAGTTAATACAGTTTCAGTTTCAATTTCAATTTAAGCTTCAATTTTAACCACGAATCGAAAATTTCAATTGAATTTTGCGCTCGAGCCAATTAATCGATTTCCATTTAAATTTTAATTTAAATCAATTGCCCCACAGATTTGTTGTTGCTTTTGTTAATGCTTGCAACAAGCATTTGTTTGACTTGCGGCTTAGTGGGTGTGTGTGTGTGAGTGTGTGTGTGTGTGAGTGTGTGTGTGCGTGTGTGCGTGTGTGTGTGCGTGTGTGTGGTGTAGAGATCAGAAACAACAAAAACGCATTTACCATAACAAAATTTATGGCAATTTTAATTGGCATTGATTGCGAAATAACAATTGCATTTAATAACCCGCACAAACAATTATTTATTGCTATGGTTATACAGACACACACACACATCCTCACACACACAGATACACTCAAGCACACACCCCACTCGCTCTCTTAATGAAAAATGCATGCATAATTCTCTCTCTTCACTCTTTGTCACTCTAATGCCACCTCTCACTTACTCAGCCTGTCTCCCTCAAGTTTTTACTGTCCCTTTGATGTGTGTTGAGCGGGGGTGTCAAGTGGTAAGACGCCATTTTTGTTGTGCCCAGTTGAAGTCAACCATTCTGGTCACACAATTTCCAACCCAACTCAACCCGACGCTCAGCTGTGCGCTGATCTAATTTATTACTAATATTTTTAATCTTTACAAAATATTTGTAAAACTTGTTGGAATGAGAATAATGAATAAAGAATTGGATTTATTTAAGTGGCACTACCAACTGCAACTTCTTTAATGGTTTTCACATACGCTGGCCAACAGTTAGAATAAGGATTAAGTAAAACTAGAAGCCAATTTAAAAAAAAATGAACTTAATATACCAAATTTACAGAATTGATTTACGACTGAAACGACACAAGTTCAACTGACTTGAATCGGGGCAATTTCCTCGCATGTCGTAATCAGCGGCGCCAAGTTAAATTAACATAAATTGGATTCATCTATGTAGGCGTATCTTTCCGGTGAGTTCTCCCTGCTCGTGGTGCTACTGCCCCATACCACTCAACCTCATGTGACAAGGCACATTTCAGGCGCAGAGTCTTTTGTTTGACGCAAAATTCAATTAACGCACATCGTTCATGTGGAGCCCACAGCCAATTTACAGTTAACCAACATTTGAATGACTTTGGTGAAAAGTGGCGTTGAACGGCAATGGCGAGGCGTCATCATGCGACGTCCTTGCTCGCCGTTGGGTTCGGGAGTCTCTTTGATAAGTTATAAAATTTAATGCGCCATCATGGTCGTAAAATCTGTGTGGGGCGACGCCGTCGACAACAACTCAATGAAGTTGCCACAAACAATATAAAGTCATATAACGGAAGACAGGGCACGACTCGGCATGGCAGGGCGGGGTAGGAAGCTTTGGTGCTGTCGGGGGGAGGGAGCTCAAAAAGCATAAAGCAGCCAAGCAGCCAACCAGCCAAATATGCATGATGTACGAGACGTAGGATGTACCGAGAATGTAAAGAGTCAGGGGAATTTTTGGCCAATCTGATGGCTGTCTGGTTGCCTGGTAGACTGTCTGGCTATCGTTGATATTTTGCTGTTTGCTTTAAGAGAATGCCTGAAATTCCGTTTGGCAAACATTTGGCCCCGTTAAAAGGGCGAGCTGGCATACAATGTACCTGTGGCTAGCTTAGTCAGGTGTTGATAGGAGGGCATTTTCACAGGTGTTTCGCCGCAGCTGATTTAAATTATTCGCATGTTTGGCTTTTGGCCGTGGCTAGCGCATAAATTCCCATAGTATGTATGGAATTGGACTGGGCCACGACCATAAGCTGACCGAAAGCAATTGGCCGAGATAAGATGTAATGGCTTTTTATGGCCGACCGAACCTCATAGTTATCAGCAGGAATTACGAGAGAGGCCAACGCCTGGCTGACCAGTAGCCAGCAGTAAGTGCAGCCTGACAGGCTGGTCTGGCTAACAGCTGCAGCTGGTAGCTGTTGCTGGCCACAGCTTAAAGTTGCAGCCAAGTCAATGACACTTGGCAAACTATACACTTGCCAAGCAGCCACCCACAACCACACCCACGCCCACAACGTGGCCCTCAACTTGGTAGTTGCTCGTTGCCAGTTTAATGGCCGCTGAATGATTTAGCAGAAGTCTGCCGACTTTGGCTAGCTAACTGGCTGTCACGCTTCCTCCTGCACCAACTCCAATCGCTACTCCTGTTTGTTTGCCAAGTTGCCATCAGTTGGCGCATTTCCCACGTGTATCAGCCCACGTTCGATTCATACTGATTCATTTGAGCTGCGCTCTGCATGGCCGCAATTTCACATTCAATTTTAGATTCATGCCACAACGCATAATGGAGAGACAACCATACATCTACCTTCCCCCCTCTGCTATGCCCCTCTACCCCTTCCAATTCTGGTCACAATAAGCTACTCCGTGTTGCCGCATTTTGTATCATTTTTATTATAGCTCTCCACGCCTCCGCGTCCACCTTCGTGCTGGCTCAGACAATTGATACAATTGATATCTCAGGTGCTCGCTTTCGCACATGTATTTACATTACCAATGCAGTAGAACGACTTCCGAATCCTCCACTCCTACAACATGCACCCCTTGCCTCTGTGCGTTCCTTTCGTCTTTTCAGGTCGAGTTGTGGTTCGCCTTGACTTTCCCTGAATAGTTTGTGCTGCATTGTGTCTCAGCTTGCTATTTCCGGTTTCTCCTTTACTTTCAGGGACAAATTCACACATAGACACAAACACATTCTTTGCATCTTTGATGAGCCCAAAGTGGAGTTGGATGCAGCCAACTCACGAAGCTTGGCACAATTACAAGTATTGAAAGTTGCACTTTGAAGTGCACTTTTCATGCGAAAACACTTGAAACAAAGTGTTTTCTGGCTGGGATTGGATTGCAAACGCTACATGAAGTGCTTAGACCACAAACATTAATTGCAGTATAGCTTAAAGTGCAGACAATTGGCCAATCAAATAATTTGGCAAACTTTGTGTGATACGTTTGTTAAGTGCATGTGACATGGGCTTTTTGGCTTCCTCTATTGGACTGATAGTCAAAGGCAGCACGAAATAAACTTTGTCTATTGGCCCTAACTAAATATAACTAGAAAAGCTTTCACACAAGCTATTAACAGAGCAATGTAACCAGGAGCAATGTGTCTATTTCCCTATTAATATTTAAAACGCTTGGCAATTAAAAATGCAACTAGTTCTCAGTCTTTGCATAAGAATATACTAAACTTCTGTCAAGTCCAAGACTCTTACATAAGTCCATTTTAAACACATTTTGAACACACTTTACACTTCAAGTACTCATAACACATGTTTTTAATTTTTATTTACAATCTGTCACAACACCTGTGTGCATGAAACTAGACGTGTGTGCTTGTAATCCCTCTGAGAACCTCTTTCATTTTACCTTTTTTCCCACACATTTCAGCATGTCGAGTAGAGCATTGGTTGGGATCTTTTAGGAATGGGGTGTAAACACACATAAATGAAGAGCACACAATGAACTTGATTATGTGCTTTCATTCACACCTTGAGCTGCTTTTCTTTTCGCAGCTTTTCATCAACATTTCTGTGGCTTTTCCACAGTTTATGTTGTTGGATGTTTCAACAACAATTATTTTCAATTTGAGTTCTGCGAGCCATGAAATTAATTTCGTTTGCTTTCTCGTGCTGCATAACACTCATTCCTACATATGTAGGAGCTATAATCCCTAACCGCACATATGTGTGTACCAAAATATATATGTATATGTACATATACAGAAACTTGTGAAGTTGGAAGCAGCTTTTTGAATGTGTTGATGTCTGAAATCAATCTTTGTTGACACTTTGAAGGCTTTTAACCTACCTACAGTTACGAGCAGCTGTCAGTATCTCACTTCGAGTTGTTTGAATTCGCAAAAGATGCTTCTATTGTTCAAGCATTTGTCCAGCAGAACAATAGCAAACGGCTGTGGCTTTCGAGGAACAATTGAATCCTTACGCCGACCTCTTTAAGGGCAAATTGTAACGAATGCGTGTAGAGTTGGGTATTTATTACACTTATTCATCTCTTCTGGCTGGCATCTGCTTTATTATATGATTCATTTTCGTCCACTTTATTTCAAGTTTATCTCAATTTGGATCTTCTGCCCTTACACTTTTTGTTTCTGCACTCTATAAAATACGATTACTAATCGCTTTGTCTACTCTGCATTGCCTTGCCTTGGCTTGAATCAGGGCCGGCCTGGCCTGGTCTGGTCTAGCATGGCTCTGCTGCGGGCTCTTTTGCGCAATATCTTAGTCATCCACGTCACAAAGGAACACGCCCACTGCACAAGAAATTTGCCAGCTCATCATTTTTGCAGCGCTGTGTAATTAAAGGCGCTCCAAAAAGCTCGACCACAGCTGAGACACAGGCAGTCAGGCAGCCAGGCAGCCAGCCCCAAGGCACTTACTCGCAAAGAACTCGAGTGAGTTGCTTAAATCTATAGCCCTGTCTATGACTCTTTCTCTCACTCTCTTTCTCTCATTCTCAGTGTGTATGTGGCGCCTTTTCATGTTGATTATGCTAATTTCCAAGTCGAGTTTCGAGTGAACATGTTTCAAGCATGTTCAGTAGCAGCAGCAGCAGCAGCAGCAGCAGTTGCAGCAGGAGCAGAAGGACCTGTCAGCTACACAAATCCATCCATGGGACGTCTTTGACTTTGGCCACATCCGTTTCTACATCCACTTACACTTCCACTTCCGCCACGGGGCACACAACCAATGCCGTTTGCCACTTTAATGAAAAATGCTGCATAATTCGAAATCCCCCTTCTAACCACTTAGGTGTTTTTGCTGCTGTTATTGCCTTTGCCTTTGCCCGTAATTAAGGCCTTGGAGTAAAGTGAAAGCAATGCTCATGCTCAGCTCTCTTACTGCTCCTGGCCATTAACTCCACACTTCGATGGTTAAGCACAAAGTGCGACACTTGCACAAAAGAAAACCAACCCCCACCTCTTTCCCTTAATAAATAAGGGTGCAGGGTGCGGCAACAGGCAAGCGAAAGGGAACATTTCAAATGTACACTCAAAATAAAAAGGTCCTGACATTTATAAAATCGCCCCAATTGAAATATATATATATATATATAATTAAATTCTAAATATAGGAAAAATGTCTCTGAAATTTTCTGTTTTTCAAATGTGTTGGAATTGTAGAATCATAAGTATATGATTTTATTAGCAGAGCAAAAATAAGGCTAATTTAAGAATTGTGTGTGTACAGATAAAAAAACACCCTGGAGTTTTGAAAAGTCTATCTTGAAATTCAGAAATAATAACACTGGTTTCTAGCTAGAAAGTTTCAAAAATTGACGTCAATTCTTTTTTCTGTGTGTGGGCTTGCGAAATTTCGGATTTTGTAGTATTTGGGTAGATTGTGAATTGTGCACGCAGCTGACAGTTTTGAAAAATTGATGGGCGCAGAGGTGTGTGGGCGTGCCAACAGGCAACCAGCAACGTCGTCATAAGGCATCCGAAGCAGCGTGGCGCCGCAAATGTGGCGGAAAATATGGCGTCAGTCAAAAGTCAGCGCAGCGCGTTTAATGTGCGCGACAGCAAATAAATTGCATTCGGCTGCAGTGAACCCCACCCAACACACCTGCAAGGCAAATGCAAAGGCAAAAGCGGAGCTCAGCTCTAAAGGAAAAAAAAAAAAACAATAAAAGCAATTTCAGTGGACTCGAAGAACCTGCCGCGACTTGCAGCAAAAGGTGTGAAAGAAACGTGAGAGAAAACGCAGCGAAAAGAAAAAAAAACCAAATGTTAACAGACGAGAGTTTTTCTGCTTTGAAAGAAACTAATAAAGCATCCCAACATCATGACGTTGAAGTCCCGCCAACACATTTTTCCCCACCTGAACAATGCGATGCTGAATGAACAATATGAATGCGATAAATTCCTGATGCGTGAAGCAAATAATAAAAATGAAGAAGCAGACCATAAGCCAATAAACTAAACGAAAAGAATGTTATAAAAAGCCAACTTGAATACTGAGAAAATGTCTCTGAAATGCACAATTTGTTGGAAGAATGCGTGCAACTCAACTATTGTTGTTGCCAGTTCGTTTTAATTGCTATGACAGCCACACAAGCAGCTCCCCAAATCCCATTCCGGAAAACCCCCCATAGCCATACGCAGTAGTTGCAATCGTCGTTGCTCGAATGTATCCTAAATTAAGTTGTTATCCAGTGGAAAAATATGCAAATTGTTTTTGGCTCATGTCAGACATAAACTTTTTTTTATGACCAAGTGACATGGCAGCCCAGTCTCTCTTTCTCTCTCTCCCTCTCTCTCTCTCTCTCTCTCACTCTCTCTCCATCTCTTTCTCTGTTCCATCAGCAACCCCCTGACTCCCTTACCCTCCTTTTCACATGGCATTTGTCTAGCGAACACTTTCGTCTGGCGCCGACGAAAAAAAAATTATAAAAGATCCAACTCGCATGTGTGTGTGTATAAGTGTGTGTGTGTATGAGTGTGTGTTGATGATAGGGACGTGTTCAGGTTTATGCACACTTCGTGTATCCCCAAATCAGATAAGCGAGCCTAACTCCTACCTTCCCTCCGCGAACACTCCTTCTTCATTCAGTTCCATTAAACTCATGCGAAGCGTAGCGAACTTCTCTAAAATAATTGCGTATCATAAATAGTAAGTTGTGCCACGGCTCGACATTATTTAGTGGCAACAACAGGCGAAATGCAGTTACCTTAATACCCTTTTTAGATGAATTTGAGGTCAATATTTCTAAATGCAGTTTAGATCTAAAAATCAAACCTGTTCTAAAAAAGTCCCAATTTTTTTAAATTGGTCCTTTTCTGACGAAGATATGGCCATTTAAAGTTTGACCCTATTACATGATTTTAATATATTTTAATGCAGTTTTATTCTAGAGGTCAAACCATAACCAAAAACACTGTTTTTTTTTTATATTTTGACCGTTTTTGACGAAGATATGGCCATTTAAAGTTTGAACCAGTTGCCATCAGTTGTCCATTGCTACCAAATTATCCTGCTGTTTTTGCTGAGTGCAACTAACAGTTAATTAAGACATTCTAGCATTCCCTGCACCCTTACCACCCACTGGCTCTTCGCCTGTTTTATGCCGTGTTCCAGAATAATCCCTTCTTTCTCTTCTGTACCTCCCTCCCACAACATCACCCTCACCATGTCCAGCTGCAGTTCGTCGCGTGTTTCCCTTCAACACTGCGGCCATGTTGCCTTCTCCTGTTGTATTTGTTGGTGTTGCAGCAACTGTGGCAGAGAGTGTTTATATGAACGTGTTTGCTCCAATTCCCCACCCCCACCCCCTACACCCATTTTCCCTTTCACTTCTGCTTACAGGCTTCTAATTGAGCGTGCAGAGGTTACTTCTAATTATCGCCCTAGCGAATCAAAGCGAACCGAACCAAACCAAACGGGTTTGGATGTCGTGCCTTTAACGCTTTATTCTTGCTCCTGAATTTACACTCATGTACTTAGCTCTCTTTGTCGTAGTTGTATTTGTTATTACTGTCCGCACTGTTGTTTACTGCCAATTGCGATGGCGACATTATGGCAAAAAGTCTCAGCCTCACCCAAAAACATAAATTGTTTCGGATCTAAACACAGTTTAAAGTTAAGGGTTAAGTTGCCAGACTGCTACTGCGGGGAAAGTGGAGGATTGGGTGCGATTGTGGAAAAATATGCTCGAAGCAACCATGTGCGATTGCCTGCAAGGCAGTTAGCCGTCCATCCAACCATCCATCCATCCATCCATCTGAACAGCGAATCAACTTCATTACCGCCTGAATTTGTGAGTGTGTGTGTATGTTTCAGTGTATGCGCAAATTTCCTGTTCTGCTTTTTACGGCGGCACGTAATCAAATTAAGCAATTACAGCCCAGGGTACTGTGTACTGTGTACTCCTTTCCCCTGAGCATTGGAACCACATCCACATCACCTTGATTATGGGGCAGCTATGAAAACCCCTGCAACATTGGGGAGAGAGTGAAAAAGTGGCACCCCACAATTATAACGGTAAACCTTTCACAGGCAGATGAAACTCCAATGGTCCTTTAGCTAACACTTTATATCATCCCTTGGTTCCCTTTCAGACACGGAATTTCCTCTTCGATATATGGCTAATCCACCCTTGCCAAGTGGGTTCATCTGAGAACTTTCTTGAGTCTTATTTTCCTGTTCTCAAAATGAGTATGCTAATCGTTTGGTTTATGACCAATTAATCAACTCTACAACACATCCAGACCCACATCCAGACCTAGTCCCAGGCTGAGGAACATATTTTCATTGACTTATGCATGTCCTCGACCGCTCCCATTTATATGTTCTCCCTTCTCCCGTTAGACAAATATTGCAAGCATAACTTTGAGCTGCTTCGAATTGGACTACAGCTGTAACCGAGAGGTTTATGGTTGCTTCAGAACTTGCTGGAACCATGTCGCCAATTAACAATATTGAATTTGAATTGGAGGCAGTGGGTAATAAGAAAGAGACCGGAAAAACCCCAACGCTACAATGGAATCCTTTCGAGTGGGTCAACGCGAAAGTGTTTACGAGTCGGCTTCACTTTCCTCGGTTCGTGGTTTGGCTCTTGGCGCTAATCGCTTAGCCCATAAAACCCTAAAAGCGTCCCCTAATTATAACTGACCACGCAGCAGTGCAACTCGGTTGCGTTTTGTTTCCATTTCTATTGCGAGCTAATGAATGGAAATACAAATGCCACAACGACCGACGGGTTGAATGGGGAAAACTTCTCTGAATGGCAGTCGGCTGACTTTGGCTGCTTACCTCATGGATGAGCTAGCGACAGACCTTTAGACAGATATACTGACAGACAGACATAGAGACAGGCACTTCAGAGAACTCCCCCACTGACCTAATGAGCCATTTAGCCAATTGGGGTTAATGTCTTGTGGGTAGAAGAAATGGTTGGAGGGAACAAGAGAGGAAGTAATGCCTTTCAGCTGCGACTCACAACTTATTGATAAATTTTTCAAAGGTTTCGTGCTAAGTTTGTTCTCAAGGAAACATATGAAGTCGCTAACTGACTGGGAAAAGTTGAGGATAAACGAGGTGCTCCATTTTATTTGCTTCATCTCTTCATTTTCATATTTTCCTTATTTATGGGAAAACATTTTGGTCACGTGCTCAGGACGTGAGCATTTTCGTCAACAGGAAAAGAAGTTGAAACAAAACTTGGAACTCGTTTTGCGTTCTACTAAACTGCATTGTTCCCCACTCGACGACTGCAGCAATCTGCCTACTGGCAGCTTAGTCCTAAACTTGTTGTGTGTGTTCCCTTTTTCCCTGCTCCAATTCGTGTTGATTGGAATTACGATATCGGGCGAGCCTTGTAAGCCTCCGTGTGAGTGCGTGAGCTGCCTGCTGACCAGTTGTCATTTGCACAGCTTAGTCCTTGTCCAACAGGACGCAAACAAAACAAGGACACACAAATGCCATAGCTCTCAATTGGAACTCCCCAACCGATTACACAGCGATGCATCGTAACTCCAATTGCAGTTGAAGAGAAGGTTGCGATGCAGGAGGAGACGGAATAAGTGAAGGAGTGGATCAGTGGGATGTCTTTGATTTCAATTGGTTTCATGGTTTCGATTTTAAACTCGCACCGAGTGGAAGTGGAAATGCTCTGACGGGATATGAAACTGTAATTGGAAGCCACTGAAGCGAGCTGTCCGAATCTGTATCTGAACCTGTCCTCCTGTCACACGTCACTTGAGTTCTCTATGAGTTTGTTAAACGGGGTAGGTTGAGGGTGACTTCCTCATATGAAATGACAGATTGCTCTATGACAACTCGCATATTAATTATGGGCAGATCCCAGACACTGATGCATAATATTGAAGTAAAACCCGATTCCATTCAGTAAAGTATGTCTATTCGAATTGATGTTCCCCTGGGAGCCTCGACCTGAAAGCCAACGCGTGTTGTTTGCCCCTGAAATGGTTTCAGTTTCAGTTTCGTTTCATGCTCGGAGCGGAGTTAACATCGAATTTCAGCTGGGCATCCTTTCAACTCAATTAGACTGTATGTATCCCTTTGTTCTCTGTCTTTCTGATTCTGACTCTGAGTAGTTCAAATTGCCACTTCATTGGCATTTGCTGAATCCATCGATGCATTGACTCCATCGAATGTTGAGTTATGTTTCTATCACTCATCACTCACCCAGTCCAATGCCTACAGTGGAAACTCTGACAACGGTTGCTTATCAGTTAATGTGGCGCTTTATTGAGTTATGGAAATGTTCCAGCGTTCAGTGAGTTGGCAGGATGTCGTTCTGCCTTCTGCCATTTTTCGACTGGCGGGCAACCGCAGACATATTTTCCAACTCATTTCATCGCGTGTTGCGCACGAATGAGGCATCGAAAATTCAGATATCACCGCTAAAAAGCGTAACCATGTTCCTATTCCTATCCGCATCCATATCCCATCCAAACCTGCCCCTGGCAGCCATTTTGTGCAACAGTCGCATGCTGTCCATCATCATTCGCATCGTCATTATGGATGTCATCATCCCCTATCTACAGACGAACGATAGACGAGTCACTTTTACGATCCAATGCTAATAAAGTCGTCTCCTTTCTGCTGTCTGCTGTCTGTTGTTGGGCGTCAACGCCAAGTTGCATAATTCAATTACTTCCGATGTAGACCCATAAAACTAAATCAAAGGAAAATAAAGCGTCACACTTCATTTACCCGGCGTGCTTCCTACACTTTCATCACAACCTTACATTCTAGCATCCACCCATTCTTATCCACATTCTCAGATCATTTCTGGGTATGTAGTTTTTCCAATCATAAAAATTTGGCGCCACTTCCTTTCAGCAAGAAGTTGTGAAAAGAAATTGTGTTTAGTATCCTGTTCTCTGACCATTTTCCATTGTGCTGTGGCTGGGTAGATCTGACATGTTGCGATGCTGCTTATTCTTTGGGCCATTGCAGATTGCTGACATCCAAGTTCGTTGCTGTTGTTGTTGGCAAGCAAAGTTTTCCGTCACTTCCGACTTACTTTCTCAGCCTCCTTCCTTATTCGCCCCTCTATCCCTGTGGCAATGCGGATGCCATTGAGTTTGTGCCTCAAATCATCAAACAATTCATCGCTTGACTTTTGGTTGGAGTTTCGCATTTAGTTCTCTGTATAATAATATTAGCAATATCATAAGAACTGTTTCGACTGCATTTCTCTCAGTGCAAAAATGTTCATGTCTGCTTCGGCTGCCAACAAGCCAAATACAAGTAAACTTGGCATTGGCCAAAGGCGTTTCTCAAACTTGTTGGCGGATTTTGAATTAGTGCCAAGCATAAAGTGTTGGCCCATTATTATCCTTCGGACTTCATAACTTCACTCGTAAAATCTTGATAGTTGCGAGTCCTGTCGGAGATTCTTAACATATCTGTGGAAAGGGAATCACTAAAAGCAAATTATGACGCATAAAATTAAGTGGAGTTGAGTTTGAAACTTAGTTGGGCCAAGTAAGATGGGGTTATTGCCCCCATATGCTCTTTTGAGTGCTGTAATTCCCCATTTATCGAGGTAATTAACTATTTGGATGGAAACAAGTGAGGAATACGTGAGCCAATAGAAACCTGGCAGCTGGCAACAGGCCAAGTGGAATCTCTCAGACCCACAACCGGAAGCATGAGATATCAAATTTAAAGGCATTTCAACTGCAAGTGGCAGCAGCTTCCCTCAGCTTCCCTCAGCTCTTCTTCTACTCTCAGCTGCTGACAATAAGATGGGAAGGCGTTAAAGGAAATGCCCCAAAATGTGGCAGCAAGTGTCCGAGTTTGTGTTGCTTTTGTTGCGGACTGCGGCAAAGGATTGCAACGGACTCTCATCGGACACATCAGAGATACATCTTTTATATTGTTGCACTCTCCTTACTCCTGATCTGCCTTTTAACATATTTGCTCTGAGAATCTGAAACGATTTGTAAAGCGTCCGCAACTCGACAGTCATTCAAGGACTCTGAATACTGTGCAAAAGAATAAAAGTGGCAGGAGGAAATGAAAAGTGCATTCGCAGAGTTTGGTCAAGTGTGAATTATTCATTCCTCATCCCATTTTATCAAGAGGCAGTTGAAAATCTTCCAAGACGCCTCAAGACTCTCCTCATTTTATGACGGCGTCTCTAGCAGCTGCATTTGCTGCCTGGCTGGATTATATTCACGAGGCAATTTGTTCAGCGGCGGCAGGACACAAGTTTCTGGCAAAGCTGATGGGAGTTGAAGGGTGGTCACGTGCCCATTTTGTTTACATGGCGCATTAAAGGGATTCCGTTTCGTTTTATTGCGATTTGATTCTATTTTCTATTTTCAGTTTATTGTTGTAGTCTGCTTCGCGTGTGCCTGCCTGCCCCTTGCCACTTATACCCAACACACCATCGCATCCAAAGATCAAGTCTCGCATTTTTTAAATACACTGAGTCCGAAGGATATTATTGGTTTTGTCCAATGTCCGTCTGTACAAATATACGTATGAGAACATATCAACATTTCAAGACACTTGTATAGTGGAATGAATTCGACTATGTCTGCATTAGACAAAGTGTGCCTGCAAATCAATGAAACCTTTGTAGATAGCCGGCAGCCTTCTCTTAAAATTGTAAAATAAATTGAATTCAGTAACAGTCTAAATTTTATAGCTGAGGGCATCAAGTTTTGAGGGTAGATTAATGACCTCTTCAATGTTATATTGTGTATAATTTCTCGGCCATCTTTTCATCGATTACAGAGTATCACATATTCGTCTATGTCCGTCTCCAATTTCCTCGATTTGTTTTTTTTGTTGTTCTCGCATTCGCATTATTATTCTTTTCTTTATCCTTATCCACGCTCTGCGTAGTGCTTTGGATTTTACTCGTATTATTCGATTTCCCTTCACGTCTGCTTGTGGTTGGTGTGAACTTTGCCACTTTGCTGCAGCTTTTTTCAGTTCCTGCAACTGTTTAAGCGCCTGTCAATTGTTGTTGTTGTTCTTGTTGTGTATTGTTATCGTCCTTTGCAGCTTTTTCTACACATTTGTTGCACGGAGTGGTGGCTCGCTTAACCTTTCATTTGAACCCCCCTCCCATTGCGATACCTTGACTCGCTTATTGTATGTGTTGTAGCCACAAGTTGGACTCATTACTGAAAAGTGGGCGTGCCCTTGGGTGTTGGCTGTTGCCTCCTTGCTGATAAGTGCACGCCTTGTGGCTTAGTGATTCTCATGTGGTTCTGCTCACTTCTTCGCTTATCAGTTGTAAGGTATCAGTTGCTGTTGCTATAAAGCACTCCTCCAGGAAACCCCAGTCTTGAATCCGCATTTTATCGGTGGCGATTAATCACACGAGACACGTGTCTCCTGCTCGAAATCCATTCACCAATCTTCAATCTCGCATCTGCAATTAACTTGGCAGTTGCACGTGTAAACATCATAAATGACGCCACAAATTAGGAAAAGGGTTTTCCACAGCATAGCGTGAACACTTTCAATTATTTGTAGAGGCCTCTGTTTTGATTTTTAATTTGATATTTTTATCGCTTTAATTTATATTTTATATTTTTTCTTTAATTAAAAGTCCAAAGTGA
>NW_025062890.1:0-2920 GCF_018153295.1 Drosophila grimshawi | reverse complement strand
CTCTCACGCTGGTGCGTTCGTTTGCTCGCTTCCCCCTTGGCATTGTCCTGTGAAAAATGATATATTGCCATCAGGCAAATAAAAGTGTGAATTGTGTCTCAGCCAAAAGGATTAAGTTGTGCCGAGTGTGTCTGTGTTGTGTGTGTTGTTGGTGTGCGTGTTAACTGGCCATGAGGCCCACACCGTCTGTGTCAGATGGCAATGAAAGGATTAAAAGCAAACATTTCATATCATTTGACAGTCCACACAGGTCTCGGGATATGGATCACGACAGAGGACTCTGCCTAAGCTGATTGTGTTTTGATAAGTAAGCATTTAAATAATGTTTTGCTAAACACTTTTTCAACACTCAAACACTCCGAAACAACTTAAACACCCGCACGGACACACACACACACACACACACACAAATCGAGGATATATCTCGAACGCGTCTCAAATCCAAATGCAGCAGCCGTGACTAACCAGCCAGCACGGATCGAGATGGGACGGCAGCAGACGACCCACTTCAAAGTGAAACTAAATAAATATTTTTCTACATTTTCTCCATTCGTCCACTTACTCACATATATAAGTAATGTGTACAGAGTGTGTGTATGTGTGTGTGTGAGTTAAGGCACACTAAGCGATAAACTAGAACCTAAGATAATAAGTTGGTTTTGAAATTTGAAGTTTACACTTACATTTTAATAAGTACAAGTTTCAAAAAACTTACAACACTTTACCACTTTTTGGAGGCTCTTCAAGTAATTATATCATTAAATTAAAGGTCGGACCTTTATATAGAAAATTGTAATTGGTATTATACAAGTTTAGCATTTTCTCTCGTAGCCATGAAATTCTCTGATGACTCACTAACTTCTCGCGGTGTATTTTGTTTTGAGGAGTGTCTGGTGCTAAGCGTTGACACTAATTGCAATGTGCGACAGATTAAAGCTTTTGGCCAGCGTTTCAAAGAGGCCAATCCAGACAAGTTGAGTAATGGCAAATGCCCTGTAAAACTATATGTGTACAGAATTTAAGAGCTGTATAGAGTTGAGTGAGAGACAATTCAAATAATGAAAAGAAGAGCTGAAGCACATCTTATCTAAGCTTACGGATCGTCATGCACATCCTCTGATAGTACTACAGGGTATACAAGTAATGCTTGAGTCCTATTATAGGTAAGCGAAATAAATGGCCGCAAAATCCGTTCGAAATCTAAAGCAGCAACAACAACAACTTCGAGAAAGCAAAAGCTACTGTGCAAATCTGCCTTCCGCTTGGACAGTTTTTGAATAGTCTGCCACCCCGCATCCCGCACCCCTGCTTGCCATACTCCTCTCGAACATTTTTCGGCACGCTAACGCCCCCAGACACACGCCATGCGGCACGCTAATGGAAATGCCTAAGTGCTCGGCCAGGAGTCACGCGCGCGAGCTTGCCCTCAAACATAAATGGGCAAACATTAGGTACAACAATGGGCCTCACCCAAAGTGCAACTAAATGTTGCCCCGCAATATATGCTACAGTTTTCTCCGCTTCTTTTCTTTTCCCTCGCTTTTCCTGTTATTTTTTTCGTTTTCTCATTTTGTTTGCCTTAGTTTGGGTCGCCTGCTATGGACGGCTTGATTATGGGACCAACTTGAGAAATATGCATAGATTAGGCACGCTCTTAGCGCCCTACTTTGTGGCACGGCTTTACGACTCGATGTTTCAATTAGAGAGGACTTTGCCCCAATCTCCATTGCACTTATAACTTAAAAGGTCAAAGAATACTTGAGTTCGATGCGTTTAATCCCTCAGTATAATTTTCCTCAAGATTGTACTCAGCTATGGCAAAGAGTTTAAGGTCATAAATCCAAAATCTATATATGATTCTTTGTCTTGGGAGTATCATTTTAATAAGCCCAAACGACAGCCATAATAAATCAATGATTATGCCAGCCATTGTCGTGGGAATTGCCCGGCTCACATTTCGAGGCTTTAAATGGGTCGTTGATTCGAGTTATTTCTTTTTATGGCACTTGCCAGATAAAAGCTACAGCCAGATTACCAACATCAACTTAGGGTTCGAATGGGTGGATGGGTGGATATTTGGGTGGTTGGAGGTTTAGGGCTCCTAAAAGTGTCATCGCTTGGCTGCGATTGTGTCACATTCCCTCGGCCATAATAATAAATTTGCCGCACATAATGCTGAGAGAAATGGCCACAGACGACCACTGGCTGTAAGAGTTATCGAAAAGCGCTCATAAAACATAATTGGGATTGTTTTCATGTCAAATGTAAGGTTTTCTTTCCAGCAATATTAAAGTAAAATGTGTACTTAAATTAAGCAACTTATTTGTTTGTTCTAAGTAGTATTCTTCAACTTTCTCAACTGAATTTTTATATAAGTGATGTTTAAATAAATTATTATTAAAATGACTCACAAGACAACTGAAGTTCGTGACAACCAAACATGTATTCAGTAAACTATTTTGAGTTTCCATTAAATTAACTTGGAAACTTTTGCGCGTGGAAAAAGTTTATTTAAGCTGGAACTGTTATATTATGCGAAATGAAGATATTTTATGGCAAGAACTTAAAATAATAATTACTGCATGGGATGAAATGAACTTCAAATATTTTATTTTTTATTCATTTTTTTAGTCACGGCATTTGTTTAAAATTAAAATAAATATATCAATGAGAGACTTAACGTTAAAGTCTCTATGTTGTAATGTGTTTGGATTAAGGGAAAGTTCCTTCTATAAATCTGATTATTGAATCTCTGTTGCAATGGATTTGAAAGTATGAGTTTGGATCTGTATTTAATTTTCCTAATTGCGAAATTTGTGCTTATCTATTTAAGCTTTAAGCTTTTAGTCATTGACTTAACACGCTTCTAGCCTTAAATAAATTATTCAGTTCATTGCAAATTGTCCATTAAATAGCAACA